>NW_019525289.1:674534-679640 GCF_002814215.2 Seriola lalandi dorsalis
CACATGACTTTCATCAAATACTGTACCATGACTGTGACACAGGCTTTGTTGTTTCGTATGTTTATACACATAATGTAACACTGGATGAAGCGATGGTTGATGGATGGGTTCAAATCTTTTGCTGTCAATATAAGATGCTTATGATTTTAGCTAAATACTTAATGCACATGAAAGATCTAAATCTGCATGAGTGGATATTTTGTCTTGTTTTCACAGCAATAAAGATCATTGATGAAATGTCAAGTTAAAATAGTTCATTTAGGTCAACCACCCGAGATTCTTCTATGCTGTTTATAACAATAATATCTCTTGTTCTGTTAGACCAGTGCTTCTCAAAGTGAGGCCAGGGACCTTGGGGAGGTTCCTCGAGGTTTGCAGCCATTGTTGCTCGTCATCCTCTTGGCTGTCTTTATGCCTCTTTCAGAACTACAATACAGTTAGTCTGTTGGAAGTGCATACTGTATGTACTGTTCAGATGCATCACGTAAAACATATGACATAGTGTAACTGAATGTGAATATTTCAGTTATTTTAGTATTTCCAGTCCCAAGTTGCTGATTGGATAGCTGCAGCTTCATGAGTGCAAGAGTATATTTCACATTTGTGCAGTTGTGTGTGTGAATGTGCGATTCCAGGAGATGAAGATCGGGCCTCCCAGGCACATCATCCTCAGCCCGGTTTGCTCCCGACTGCAGCGAGGCCTCAGGTTTCCCACATGGAGTCCCTATAAAGCTGTCAGCAGAGCTCAGCCAGCGGGAGCTGCAGCCTGCATCACAACGAGTGGTTTTTATTTAGTGCAGGGAGGCAGAAATGCCGAAAGGGAGGAGGAGAAAGAGAGGTGTAGCAGGGAGCGTTTCGGGTGGTCAGAGGGAAGAGTGGAAAATGGGGGAAAGCATGGCATCAGTTAGAGACGGGATGAGGTCCCTCTTTCCGTTCTACCCCATACCAAAACAATACTTCTTCAGTATGACAGTGAGGAATATAGGCGTGTTCTTTAACAGTACTTTCGTTATCAGGGCTAAAAATCTGACCAAGCACTCAATGCTAACTTTCAATACTACAGTTTGCTACAGACACATTTCAGTCGTTAATCCAAAAAGCACTGAGGTTCATGACCCAGAGCTGAGAGGGAGATCGTCACCAGAGCAAGGAACACATAGAATGAATTGTTCTTTAGTTTTCTGCATGTTTGAAGATGTGCCCCAAGACTTTTCAATCAGAAGGATTTGAATCTAACGTTTTGTTTGTTTTTTCTTTATGTTTGAGCCATAATCTCCTAAAGTCCTTGAAGTTTTTCAAAGTTCAGGAACTCATTTGATCACCACATGAGTTTTTTTTTTTTTTTTTTTTTACCCAATGTTCTCAGCTGTGGATACTTCAACACAGAGGCCTTTATTTTAATTTGGCGGGATTGTGTGCAGAATAAGATGACTGACTGCCAATGAGATAAATCACATGCTTTTATTTATTTATATTATTTCCTTGTGTTCTGAATTGAATTGGGCCCCTGGTGTTTGTGGCCCCCTCCCTTCCTTCCCCACTTTAATAAGTGTAACTGCATTTGGGATTAAGAGACCCCCTGTTTCAATGACTTCAATGTAATTATCCCCCGCCCCATTCCACACAAGCACACACACACTTACACACACCCAGCTCCAAAAGTTGTTTTCTTTATTTAATTAAATGCAATGATTTAACTGTGGTAGAGAAATAAAAAAAAAAATAAAAAAAACTCATTAAACTAATTAGGATTGCCACAGAAGACTCTCCAAGCTCTTTTTAGACACTGTTCTGAGGATTGTAGCAAAGTGTGTATCTGCGTGTTTGGATCTTTTATTTCAACGCTCTGCATTTCAATGGTGATATCTAAAATCTATCGCCCTTTTGTGGCGGCGTCGAAATGACTTAGCGGTGCCGTGAATGAGGCCAACAGCTGCTGGGCGGAGATTTGCCAGCGCAATAACTGTCGGAACAAAACCTAATCACTCCTTTTGGCCCTCATTTGCTTATGCAAATCTGCCATTGTGAGGAAGTATATTAATAGTTCAACGCAAGGGCACAGGAGGCATGTTTTCAGAGTGTAGCTGGCGTCGCAGCTTTGAGGCGAGGCACGGAGAGAGTATGTGAGCTGTGAACTTTGCTGCTGTTTCTAGAAAGGCTCAAAGTTACAGGTTGTTGAGAATGTGGACTGAATGCTGAAGCTCTCGGACAGATTTTCCTGGTTTCCGATGTGGGTTTTTTCCAGTTAGAACAAAAGCTAAAAGAAGAATTAAGTTTCCATTCAGGAAATTCAAGTTGGCATTTAACAAAACTGACTTATGTCACCAACAAAGAAGGTGAACCGCTGTGTCAGAGGCAGGTCCGGTATTCACACGCTTCTCTTCTCCAGTATACCTTGGATTGTTCCCCAAACATTTGCGGCTTTTTGGTCTTTGTTATGGTGCAGGGTTGGGTTGCAGTTAAATCTGAATCCAGGATCAAATCTGCTTTTAGAGTCCAAATAGTTTCAGATACGTTATAAAATCCAGCTTTTAAAAAAGAAAAAATCCAGCTTTTAAAATTCAATTCAATTTCAATGTTTGTGAATAACTAAAGCTAAACATACTCAACTTAAACTCTGGTCAGATCCGTATTTAATTACCAGCAAAGCCAGGAACAGTAGAGGTGAGTCGTAGCCTGATTAATGGTCACAACCTGTAGCTGCAACTGAAAATGATTTTATGATGATTTCACAAGCTACTGACTCAAAGCACTGTAGGTCCTCAACTCTTAAGATTATATGGTTCAAATATTACATTCTTACACAAAGAGTGGTGGCTCATGTTAACCTGATTTATTCTGATCTGAGCTCTGTGAATCAGGCTTTTATATCGACTTTGAACCCAAACTTGACACAGTACAAAAATCACACTGTTATTTAATCAGTGTCATGTTGCAGGGAGCTGACTGGCTAATCGCTTGACCTTACTGCCCTAAAACGCCAAGACCAGGTGTGTGTAAAATTTAGATAATCTGAACAAAAGAAATAATCTTCTCTCCTCTTTGTTCTCATACAAACAAGAATCTACTTTCTGTTTTTCTCCTGTCAAACTCTAATGGGCGCTTGATGACAGGAGAGGCCGACGTCGTCTCTTTGATGGGTAATTGGGCTCTTAAATCACCTCAAACAGCACACGTGAAGGAAACACTCTAGATTAAAGGGATCTCAATTAGTCCCCATTACCTGACATTTTCAAGACGTCAAGCCACCACATCCCCTCTTTTCTGCACATATCCTATTCCACGGCCCCATCCACTTCAGGAGGTCTGAGGAGAACCAGACGTCCACGAGCGCCAGGGCCCCTCTGCCCCCTAACCAACCACCAGTGTCAAAACTGCCAGCTTGTAGGTCTGTTGGGGGGGGGGGGGGGGGGGGGTAAAAGAGATGGAAGAGAGCTTTTGGCTTTTTTTTTCTGCTTATTTTATTCCAAACAGTCCCCAGAGACATTAAAGGAGGAAGAGAGTGATAGTTTAGTGGAGGAGAAGGAAGCAGCTATGAAGTGTTGACAGCTTTCTTTCTTTCTTGGCGGTGTAGGAAGGAAAGTTTTCAAGTCTCTGTGGATGAGCCGTGTTGTTTTTTTTTTCTTCTTAATGTATTCTCCTTCCTCCTGTGTGTTTTTACACGCGGAGTTTTCCATTCTTTGAATCAGTGTTTCACAACTTAACAAGAGTTGCTCCTTTTTAAATTAAGACTTTATTTTCTCATGAATTAGCCTCCTTCAGGCCTCTAATATTATTCAAATAAACAATCAGATGGTTCATGATTAATTCTAAGGGGTCACAAGCCCACAAAGTCGGGAACCACTGCTCTATTAGTCATACTACGTCATTGTTTTCTTACAGCGGAATATGAAAGAAGAGACGTGTAGTGGACCAGCCAGACCTGCTCGAGACCTATCGATCCTCGCCAGCGACCTCCCCCCACCCCTTTTTCAGATAATAGATTGCCAGCTCATCCACTGCCCCCCTTCCCCCCATCATTCCCTTAGGCCCGTTAGTACAAATAATGACTAATCAATATGCGCTGGAGTCCCCGTGAATGTCCTTTTAACACTTGATTTATGTCACGGCAACACACTCAGTCTCTTACTCACTGCGCTTTCCGTCCAATCAATTTAACCAATCACAGCGAGAGACCCCCTGCTCTCCATCATCTGCAGTTAAAGAAGTTTTTATTATATTTAATTTTATCTTTTTTTTTTTAATTAGACAGCACAGATTGGCGGGACCTCAGTGACATGCCGTGATTGGTTGAGACCGTGAAACAGCACAGCACCCCGGTCCCGCGTCTAGAGTCAATATCGACAGAGTAGTTGGAATGTGTTATGTAGATTTGTATTGATTAGCAATTTCGCTACGCGCAGTTCATCGCTCACAGTCGCTGAGCAGCTGTCTGCAGACGTGTCCTAATGGCAGGAGATCGCTGCATCAAGAAAAGATTTCTCTCTGCTCTGTCGAGTCTGTCGCTTTGATCCTGGGATGTTTGAGGTTTTATCTATCTGTGCTCTTTATCCAGAATGAGAGGGCGGAGTCTAGTGCATTACTCAAGGACATAACACAGAGACTGCTGCCACGAATAATTATCTTAATCACTGATTCATCTGGCTGTCATTTTTTTTTGATGAATTTGATCAATGTTTAGTTTATGAAATGGCAGAAAAATGCCATCCAAATTTTCCAGAGCCAAACATGACAACTTCGAAAAAGTTGTTTTGTCCAATGAACAGTCAATAACACAAATTATTCAATGTACTATTCAAAAAATCATCTTGAACCAGTGATTTTTTTTCTTTTTGAACTTTTCTTAAAGAAATGACATAAAAAGTTAATCAGGGATCAATATTGTTTCTTCTTTTCTTCAATTTAACTGATATATTTGTGTGTGAGAGAGACGACAGCCTGTGTGTCGCTCTCTGTATGTATCACTTCCCCATCCAATACATATATACTATATATACATATGCATGTGTGGATGAGAAAGTGTCTGGGGTAAACAATCTGTCCCATGAGGGGTGCTCCGGTGGCATCAAACCCCACTCTCATCACACCATGGTTGAGGTGGGGGTC
>NW_019525289.1:679660-685499 GCF_002814215.2 Seriola lalandi dorsalis
GGGGTGGGGGTGGAGGGCTGCCCTGACCTTCCCCTCCCTGTAGATCTGATTTCCGTAGCTGTATTCAGGAAGTGGCGATGACAACCCCACACACAGAAACCGTCTCCCCCTCGCGCACAATTGCTTTTTTTCATCACTGTTTGACTTTGCGGTCGAGGAAATCAAGAGTTTCCATGGTTACACTCTGTCCTCTTATAAATCAGTCTTCAGACACAGTAGTAGTTTGTCATTGTCAGGGAAATATAGTTACAATTTTTACACGCTAGATTGCAGGTTGTTTGTGATGTTGGTAGCTGAGAGAATGGTTCATCCTGGTCTTGCTCTCGTATCTTATTTCACTCCGCGATGACACTCGTTTTTAAACCTGAACGTCAGTATTTGAAGGTTTCACAAAGTATTTTCCGAAGTGATTTGTTGAAGTACTTGAATTTGAAGTTATTCAGAATTTTCCATTAAAGAATGTAAAAAACATTATTGTCAGAGTCTCCCAGATGAAGAAAAGCTGAAAAGCTAAAAGGCTGAAAATGAACAGACAAATTAACACCTGCTGTGATTTCCATATTTTCAACCAGAATGTGTTACAAAGTTTTGGCGTTTTTACCCACTGAGACACATTTTCCTCTTTCCACTTGCACGTCCAATTATAGGTCTCTCACTTTCAGACCACATTGTATCATTAAGTGACAAGAAATCCTCAACAAAAAATGATGGAGCTTATGAATTTTTAGCAGGTATTTCGGTATATTTTAACATATAATGCCACATATATTCCATTCAGATTTTGTGTCGCTAATCCCTCCAGAAACAGTAGATTTGGCTGTGAATGTTACATCTCTAATACTAATCCAGACGCATAAATTCTATTATCCTTGTCATTTCCTCTGGGTTATTTTAAGGGAGCTTTTGTGTCAGTCTCGCTTAAAAAAAAAACCCCAAAAAACCCCAAAAAACACATGTTGGAATTAACTAACCCTTGTATCCTGTCAAATTTTGTGGATTTTCACGCTCCGTGGAACTTGAAATCCCAGTGATCGCACACTCACAGAAGAAGGTATGACAAATTGTATTTATATGTTAATAGCTAGTTGATTCTTTAGTATACAAGCAGTTTTCTTCTGGCAAACTAGATCTGGATCAGAACGGCGCATTTGCAAACAGTTCCAAGTGGTTGGAGGCACCAGACGGGTGGAGTCTAATACTGTGTCCTTAATTTATCTGCAATGCAGGTTAATCCCAGAAAGGTTTATTGAATTGACTTGTATATTCATTACTCCACCAGTCTGACCCTGAGTATTTGCAAATACTGCTTCGATCCAGTGTCAGCCAAACAACAATTCATGGAAATGACAAATACTTTATAACAGTATTTGATTGGATTTCCCTATGAAAGTTGATGCTATCTCATAGTGTGTCTGTAGTACATAGTGCAAAAAATGATTCTGTTATATAATGTGTTTTTTTCCTTCCCTTTTTTTTTTTTTTTTCTGGGAGAAGTAATGAGCAACACCCTCCCCCCTCACAGCATGCTGGCTTTGAGCAAGGCACTATAGTCCCCAGTGCTCCTGTGGAGGTATTCATCCCCCAGCACTAGAGAGTTTGTTTCTACAGAGCCCCCAGGTGCACCCACGTGTGTATGAGTTACAGCATCAGTGTGTTTCAGGGTGTTGATGAAGAGGAGAATATTCCCCGAGTAAAGTTCCTTCCTGGATGAGGACGGTTCATAAAAACTTTTACTTTCAGCTATAACTCCTGTGTTTCATAAGTCATGATTCAGCTGTAACTTAGACTATATTGCCCCGCCTTTTACAGCCAGAGAAAACACACACACACACGCACACACACACACACACACACACACACGCTACAACCAATCAGATAAAACCACACACGTACAATACAAATATATAAAATTATATATTCTATAAGCACAATTTAAACGTATAATATTTATATTGTATAGAATACCCACACACACTCAGACACACATATACAGATAAACACTGCATATGCTAAAAACATCAGTACATAAACGCGTACAGTAATTTAAATGTGACGCATATTGTTTATAGTGTAAGCTTTCATGTAAATCACACAAAACAATGACATATGCAAAAAACTATCACAGTATTTATATACACATAAATGCTATAATAAACCACATGCAGTAAAAGTACACAAGAACAGTGTAAATATATAAATCATATGTATGTCATAGCCATATATAGACTATACCATAACATCACACACCATAAATATACCAATACATATAAAACAGATTTTGTAGCAGGTTTGTTTGGTGCAGGTTGAGCTTGTATTGTGATGTTAAGGCTCTTAGATCACTTACAATAGATTAACAGAGTTTCTGTCCGGTCTTGTGGAACAGCAGTACAACTGTGCCTGAGATACAAAGGGAGGAGGGCGGCTTAACAAATAGGACGAGCTGATGGGAGAGATGAAGGATGGAGAGAGGGAAATGGGGAATACATTACATTTCAAGTCTCATTTGTGGAACTCTGGCAGATATGAAAATGTAGGAGACTAATAAATGAAGGATGGAGTGTACTAATGTGCACCATCAGTTCAACATCCCCAGCCTCCACGATGCAATGTAAAATATATATTGCGAGTGATTGAAGAGCTTTGTTCTCGGATGAGATGGCCACCATTAGACACCATTATACACCAGCTCTTACAATAAGATTAACAGAACAACAGACGGGGGATGAGCCGAATCATGATCTTGAGACTGGCGGATCCCTCAGGGCTCCTGACTTGTGTCTCGCCCGGCCACTTGAAATACAGCAGAGCCACAGTGAGGTCACCACACCACACCACACACACACACACACACACACACACACACACACATATCGGTCTATCACTTCAAACAGCTTGGACACACAGCTAATGGCAAAGGGGCCTTTTTAAAGTGGCACACTTAAGCCCAGCACATTCCCCTCCATACCCATAATGCCTTATTTATGGCCTCCTGGCTCGCTATAAAACCAGCCTGTGTCAGCAGCTGGCTGCAAGGATCTCCAGGGATTAATTCACTTCATGCCAGAACGTAGCCGGCACCCTCTCCTCCCTTTCTCCCTCATTCAATTCCTCAAGTGCCAGGGGCTTGGTCTTCTTCTCCGCAGCTCCATGACGCAGACTGCGTTCGCTCTGAGCTGCCTGAAAATGTTTTTAATGGAAAGAAAAAGATTTGTTTTAGCAGGGAGGTGGTCACAGTCTGTGTGTCTGCCTCCCACCTCCCCGTGCACCATCCCTTCATCTCCTCCCCAGCATCCTCCGTCCACTCTGATCTCTTTGAAGTCTTTACACAGGACCCTCTCAGGACCCTTTCTCGGCCTTTTGTGCTTTCATTCACTCTTATCTCGTCTCTCCTCCATAATTTCTGCCTTAATCTATAAATATTTCCCTCCTATCTTTTAGTCCTCCTTTCATTCAGCCCTTGATGTGTCGCTATCTCCCACAACCTCTTCAGCTAAGCCTCCTCTCCTCCTTTAAAAGAAAAATGATCAGAACTATACATTCAGATTCAGACAGACCCAAACCCCCTTCACTATTTTTCACTCCAGAAAGGTAATGTCCACCATCTGAATAATGCAACGCAGACTTTTAAGCCCAAAACTTTGAAGTGAAGTGCATCTTGGAGATTCTGTGCAATACACTTAAATAACTCCCTCAGCTGAGGAGAAATGAAACCTTAAGTGTCATATTGAAGTAGGAACTTTAAGGTGTTTTGTGCAAGTGGCTACAGACACTTCAAAAAATCTCTGTGGTGGCGCAGCACCTCAAACACTTAGTTGGGTTGGTTGGTGTACATCTTGTACTGCACCGAAGCAACTGCCCAACTAACACTGTACAAATCATATACCATGACAAACCTCCTCTCTTCCACTCCCACACATTTGGATTTGTTTCAGTTTGTTTGTGATCTTGAGTTTTTCTGCTCCATCATAGTCCTGTTATATCACTGTATTTCCATGGCACTCAGTAGAGCAAGGCCAAACAATCCTACACATGTCTGTCCAGATCCTATAATAGAGAAACATAAATAAGATAACATAAATGATTGATGTGTCATGGAATGTTAGTCATAAATTAACAGCAAATGTAAAAAAAATTGCCTCACAATGTTGAGGAAAATAATGTTTTTAATAGGTTCTTCCCTGACCCACGTCCCGTCTTTCAACCGAGTTTAGTGCAAATCAGTTCAGTACTTTTTACGTAATCCTGCTGACAAATAAACAAACCAAGAAAACAGACAGGAGTGAAAACATAACTTCCTTGGCGGAGGTAAAAATATCTCTGCTGATAAAATCATACATGAGCAAGGAAGCAAAATCCAACCGCAAAAGGTCACCGAGGACACATCAGAGACAGATTCCAGGAGATTTTATAATCATCTGAACTCAATCTACAGGAGATGCAACATCTGGAAATATCTGGGAATTTGAAGGTGCTTTCTGTCCATTTCTACCTTCAGTATCATCAGATTTTATTTTGTCAGTCTGGTGATTGTCTTTACCTGCATTTAGTTGTTCCAAGCCGTTTCTCTCTGTGTTTTCTCTCTGTCACACTCGTCTCCCTTTGACTCCCACCACAAACCCCCCCCCCTCTTTTGTTCCCCCTCCTCCCTCTACCACCACCATCATCCTTCCTTCACACTTGGCCTGTGCCCACCACCACTCCTCTCCTCATCCTTCCTTCCCTTTACTGTCTTCCTCCCTCGCTCCTTTATCTGTCACCCTCAACCCCATCTCTTCCCCTCCATCCTTGTCTCACCGAAGCTTTCAAAAAACGGTTCCTATCTAGGGATGTTGACAGCGTTATCCAGACAGCAACCAGCCCCCCCCCACCCCACCCCACCCCTAGAGGGATTTGAACCATGGAGAACCGTGTGACGGGTGTCTTCCAAAGACCGTGTGACACCCTTTGAGTTTTCCATGGGTGCTTTTTGATGGGCGGCACTTGTGTGTCTTTCATGTGGGCGCATGTGTGTGTCTGTCTGTTGCATCAGGTAGAGCAGGGGAAAAGACTCGGAAAAACAACAGACTAAAATTAAAATGCATTAACATTTATTATTTTTGCAGAGATCTTGTGTTTTTCCACCTTATGTTGACAGTTGTCTTTTTGTGTAGATTATTACATTGTGGAACAATAAGAAAAACATATTCCAGTCTGCCATCTATTTACTAAACACAATAGGACCCTTTGTGACTGCTACAGCTGTTCTTCTTTTATTGGATGAAGATATTACTTCATTGTCATCTCAACTCTTGATTATTTTCATAGTTAGTTAATCATTTTTATTTAGTGTGATTAAGAGTCCCCAAAGATAATCACTTTCCTATAATATAAATGAGAGAAAAACAGAATATCAAAACCCAAAAGCTTTTCATTTTTACATAAATTCTATTAATTAATTATTAAAATTATCTTTTTATGAATGATCTGACATTTAACAAACTGAATTATCAACTAACAGTTGGAGCACCAGTTGAGATTCAAAAATGAAATGACAAGAGCATGAACAAAAGAAGAGCAGAGACATCACACCTATATGCACAAATACACACACACACATCCTCAATGTATTCACCCTTCCAGCAGACTGTCTGTATCCTCCTGTAGAGTCAACACACACACACACACACACACACACACACACACACACACACACACACACAAACCCGTGTAGACCTCCACAGTCTCCTTCCATCACGGGACGGCTGTAGCCACCTAGTTAGGAGATGTTTTGACAGGAGTCTGGGAGCTTTGTCTGGCAGGAAGCAGACAGTAGCCTGGGTGGGGCAGGAGGGAGGGAGGG
>NW_019525289.1:685590-695590 GCF_002814215.2 Seriola lalandi dorsalis
GGGGGGGGTTCTCCAGTCAGCCAGTCCAGGGGATTTACTGTATCACCTGTCCACAGTAGAATTCACCGTGGCCTTTCCTTACTCCGCCATGCAGACAAGACTCACCAGCCATGCTCTGAGGTCATGTGTTTGGTGCGCAAGTGTAGATAGTAAAGTGAGTTTAGCGAGAGGGTGGCTGGGTCGCTGTAATTCAAACAAGCAAAACAAATGAGGTAGACAGTTTATCTTGGCTCGAACGCTAATGAGAAGAAATATGTTTTGAGCACAGTTTTAAAAGTGGTCAGTGGTTAGCCGACGTGTGCTGCTGCGCTTCCGTGAGTGTCCCTGCAGAAGACCAGTCCTTAAAATAACCACGTCAGATGATTCAAATCCTTTATCCAGTTAAAATATGAAGTTTAAACAACCAAGATCTAAAAGTGTATCAAAGAGATATGAATTTCAGCTGGATAAAAATTTGATAAAAAAAAAAAATCGAATCACGACAGAGCATCTGGCAGGGAGATGCAGATGCTTGCACGTGAGCCAGTGATGGAGCAGGAATCCTCAGATTCCTCACGTCCATCCGTTCTCACCCATAGCATCATCATGTGTTTATGTCAATATGTTGTAAGAGAACTTTACTTTCCAAATGGTGGAAGTATAAGAATTGTTTTTGTCTTCAGCTTTTCAACGCAGGTTCTGCAGTGGTTGACTCTTGAAACTGTATTTGCTTCCAAAATTATCCAGTAACAACAACAGCAGCAATAATATCGCTGGCATTTGACAAAAAATAGATTGCAGGTTATTAACACAGCAATGTACCTAAACTACCCCACTACACAACTCTTTCACACCCACAGGAGACAAATGGTGACAAATTCAAATCTATTCAGCTTTGCCACGCCTTTGTCACTTTACTTCTCTAAGTAATTTCCCCCCTGACTCACCAAAACACACAGAATTTCCACCTGTAAACAAGCCAGGCCGCATCGAGTTGAAAGCCAGGAAGAGGTGCAGAGGGAGGGGGTTGGGGAGGAAGCGCCTGTACCCTGCTGATGCTATGGGTATTTCATGGTGGGCCTCCTTTGAAACATTTGTTTCAAGGAGAAGCAGGAAAGTCTTTGTGTGTGTGTGTGTGTGTGTGTGTGTGTGTGTGTGTGTGTTGTGTGTTTGTGTGTGTGTGTGTGTGTGTGTGGTGTGTATCGCCCGGTAGCGTTCTCAGCTGCAGCTGGTTCTGTGGGATCCTTCAGTGGGGGACAGGGAGGAGGGTACCCAGGATTTCCTGCAGGAGTCTGAAGAGTTCGGCGAACAGATGCGAGGTCAAACAACTCTAACATCTGTGTCGCCAGGAGAGAGGTTGACCAGGAGTTGAGTGAGAGAGTGATATTCTGCAAATATTTCTGAGGGGCTGCGAAGGCATAAATAATCTTTGTGGTTGAGACAAACCGCAATATGTACAGCTGAATAACCACAGGTTTCCTAGTTATGTGAAAATCGCCAAATAAAAAAAGCATAAGGAGGATGTCTGAAGATTTCCTGTTCACTGTTATGAACAGGGAAAGAAAATAGATCGTAGACCTACTACCCCTTATATGTTCTCATACCGTTCATATAAACTGAATAACCTCTGTGTTGTCCTTCAAGCTCAAATAGCAAAGGTAATCACTGGATGAAAAAGACTTTTCCTTTCAAGTTTGCAAGTTGCCTCACTTTAGCTCTGTAAATCCTGCGACACCTTTTGACTCCACTCAGCGAGTGTTGACTCAGTGAGGCTATTTCTCACGTCAGCTCGCCCCCAAGAGAAGTGTGTGTGAACCACATATCTGCATGTGTGAGGGGTGGTAATGACAGTAGAGGAACATTCGGTAACAATCATGTGAACTGTTACTGTTGATCATGTCGTGGTTGCCTTTGTTTTGTTTTTAGAACCAGATTCCTCAGTAAATGAAAGCTGCAGAAGTCAGTAAAGTTGCATTAGCATATTATCTTAAAGGCAGCATTCAGACCGACAACAGCATTGTGGGAAAAAAAACACAACCCCCTTATTCATGTGGCCAGGCTATTGTGCATGAAAGCGCACATCAATGTGTAATGCGAAGGCAGTATTTTGCTGCTTACCTCACAATCGTCATAACAAAAGGTAAAATGCTTGGCTTTCTGATAAGCCTTCAAACTCATGGATGGTATTTCATGACTCACCGGTACCTGACGCAGAAAGCCTTCCACCAACGCAGCCCGTTGCATTTCTTAATGCAGGGCTCTTTTCAGTCTAACAAGAAAGGTCATTGCATCTGTGACATTTACTACAGCCTGGTTAAAAACCCAAGGTCTCAGCCACCAAATAGAAAACTCTGCTGAGCCTTTAATAAAATTATATAACAAAAAAAAAAAAAAAAAGGTTTTTTGTATATTCCTGCCTTATTTTTAGTAGAAGTAACAGCAGAGCTTCAGGTGCTTACTAAACAGAAGTGTGATTTGGTTTTTTTTCTGTGTACTTTTGAACAATCTCACATTTGTTTTGGTGGGCTTGCCTCCAAAAAGCTCCTGTATATTGAATATTTCATGAAACCACAGTGAGACCCGGTTTTTAATGAATGCTTGCTGAACCAGTGCTGCACTTTAACTCCACTCCCAGGAGGAATTGTTGGGGGGGGAAACAAATTTTAGGCTGTTTCCAGCCATTATATGACACATGAGATGATTTGGTAACTAAAAAGCTCAAGAGTTCAGTGTCACAATATACTGATTGGACATTTTAACATGTTTATCAGGACTAAAATAATCTAACAAGTGTATTCTGTGTGTACAGTTTTACAGTCTTAAACATAATCGTGAATATGTCCTCTTTAAAATTGGCAAACTAGACTGTCATGCTGAGTAATATAATAAATCTGTCTGTTGTTCTCTTACAGATGTCCAGAATTCAGTATGAGCTCATTCTTTAATCTACTGATATCAATGGTTTAACTGCACACGAGAATGGTCTCACGTTAATATCTGGGCATTGCCAAATTCCTCTGTCTGAGTGGTCTCGCTGGCATCCAGGACATGTATTACTATGGCAGTCATGCATCAGATACTCACTCCTCTCTCAAATTTGCCTGCTGTCACAAGATGCCTTTAGTCCCATTTTCCTCTGATGCAGCCCCCTGAAACAGAGGGAAAAGGGCCCCCCGCCTCCCGATGATAATGGATCCTAATTTGACTTAGATTATGATTTATCAGATGCTGCTGATGCTTCCATCCGCCAGTATTATACAGCTCTCCGAAAATGGGAACCATTACAAGTGAGACGTCCATCCGTCACCCCCCAGGCACCGTGACAGGAGAGGAAGAGAGAACACCATACAAGCCGGACCACGATGCCTGCCCCAGAAATTAGGCCGCTCCAATTCGATTTCCTCTTTCTCTCTCAATGTCATTCCCCGCTCCCCTCCCCTTCTTTTCTTCCTGCTCTCCTTCCTCTCCCAGACCAGGCCAGGCCAAATTTATCAGCCGGCGTTGGAGATATGCATCAGTCAAACCCTTACCTTTCTCACCAAAACTGGTATTGGAATTCTAATTTAGACTCGCTCTACTTATTTCCTTCAGTTACAATCGCCCCAGCCTCAGCCCAAATGACTGCTATCTCGCTATTTCTTTCTCTGTCTCGTCCCTCATTTCCTTTCTCAGCCTTTAAAGGGGTGATCCATTCTGCTGCCACAGAAGAGCCGAATCCTTTCTCTGGTTGCCGTGAATAATGTCACACTCAGACTGTCGGCTTTCTAATGTACAGATCATTGTGGCGGCTCGCTAATGCAGGCTGCATTGTGTAAGACGTTCTTGGATACACACGGAGATAAATCATCTTTTTTTGCTTCAAAGTCAGAGTTATTTTTTTCCCAATCTGAATCAGTCACTCTTTTGTCCCTCTGCAGCCCTTATTTAATATAATATAAGTCTTATTATTGTCCTGCGGAGTGTACTGTAGATCTTCACAGTTCCTCTTGCTTCTGAGAAGATCCATGAAGGGTCGTGACTTCTCTCATTACTTGGATCTTTATAGGTTACCTGTATTTTAAATTAGGTAAGATTTCCCTCTTTTTCTTTATTGGGTCTCTTTTTTTTTTTTTTTGGACCCTCATATTGGTTTTCAGGGGTTTGCATCATGTTTCCAGCTGCTTCTTTTCACCTGCTAGTCTCGACTAGCCTGGAGGATGTAACATTTTTCATTATACCCTCCAGTTCTGCGTACCACTTTGGACAAGACCTTTGGAGCTGGAGGGGTTCTTTACTGTGCCACTTGCGCACCCATCAAAAAGACAATTTGACCCCAGTTATCTAGAGTCTTTCAGGGTAGATATCATTTTCTGAATGCCAATGTTGAAATGCCTAGACTTAAAGACTTTTCTTGTGTTTTATTTGAAGTGTTGATCCATAACAAGATATATTTGTGGTATTAAGAACTAAAAACCATGTCAATGTAGTTTTACATCTCCTCTCTCAGGCTTCTCTCTGGAGCTCTAGTAACAACAGGTCGGTGAGCCAATCAGAAGAGAGGAGACTCTGAGCATCTTTTCTGATTGGCTGATTGTTTTCTGAGTAATCGAAAAGAAATATAGCAGATTTCAGGTAAACACCAAATCCTTCAAAGTTGGATGGTGGGTCCAGGTGAGAGCCATGACTGCTTTGTAGTGACATCACAAAGTTGCAGAAGTCCCGACGGCTGGTTTTAAGGCTCAGTTTCTGAATACAGGCTGTGTGCATTTCTCTGTGGACTGAGGCTTTGATACTTTCACAGCATTAATATAGAACCTAGACCTGCTTTATAATCAAACAACACATGGGCATCTGCATTTATACCATATGAGACCTTTAAGTTAAAGAAAGTATTGGTCACACCTCTGTAACTCATCCTCCACTACAGTCACGTTGAACAACTGTCATGGTGACTTTTCTGCATCTCGACTAAAACTACTGCTAAGCCTGAAACATTTTGAACTTCATTCTACCCTCCACTGAAAACAAAACAAAGAAAGAATCTTTAAGTGAAGCTCTATGATGCTCTGCCAGGCTGAAAAGACCACTGCCAAAGAACTTGTTCAAATGTAGTTTCTGATTCAGACTGAACTTTATTCATGAGTATGAAAAAGTCAGCCCTCGTTATCAATGTTTAGTTTAGCTGAGACCTCATAAAAATGTAAAAAAGAGAGTTTGACTCTTTAATGCCTTCCTAATCCACTGCTGATAAGACGGCGCACTCACCCTGCCGGTTTGAAAATCCTCTCCTCTTCCCCTCACACTTTCATCTCACACTTTACGTCCTCAAACTCTGCCAGTAATTTGCACAACCTGTAGGAAAACACAGTTGTTGTTGGGCACAGGCAGGTTGAAACTAGTTTTCACTTCTCTGCTGAGTTGTTAAAGCACCACTACAAGTTAATGGGCTAGAAGAGCCTACTTTACGGCCATGTTGACACAGAAAGGAATAATTAGTAGGGTGCGTGCTGGCTGTAGTGAAGCCATTAACTCAGAAGACCCTTTATCCGAACCTTGTTGCCTGGTTACAGTTTCCCCAGGTGACTGAATGTGCTGATTCATGGCGATCAGCAGTGAATCACAAAGACTAGTTGTCTGCGAGCATTAGTTATGATTGGTGGGATCATAACGGCATTGTGAAGCTCAGATATATTACAATAAGTGGCTTATCTGACAGCACACATCTTTCCATTGACTGACTGAATGGTGTCGTGTGATGGATGCCGTCTCCTGTTAACCCCCCAAGTCAGTGTCGGTGTATGTGGGGAAGAGAGCAATAGTTCAAGGCGTGATGGAGATAGAGCCAGGCTGTGTGTGTATTTATATCTGTGTGTGAGATGAATAAAGAGAGAGAGACTGACATGTTTGGAAAGCAGAAGCAGAAAAAGCAACTGACTCAACACAGTCCTGGCCAAATAGCACAATGTATATAATATTAGCAGTTTGGGAGGGCTATAATATAAATATAGTATTTTATGTTTCTTTTTTTTTCCTCGATATTTTGAAAAATATTGCGATAATCAATATTATCAAATATCGGCCCAAGCCAATGTTGTATATTTGTAGGCAATTTCAAATTTGTCAAACATGAAATAGAACAAAGAAAGAACATACACAAAGTGTATGAAGATTCAGCCCTTATTATGCCTATTCTTGCCTTTACAATCACTCCCTACATCGAGATCATCACTGTTCAATGATGGATGCGATTAGCCAACATTTTGTCACTATCCAATCAAAGCACTACAAACGTAGTGATGGTATGTAGATTGGGAGCCTGTGTTAATGTGGATAAGATCTGATATCGAGTTCCCTATTTAGCATTTCAATGTGAGGAAGGAGCTGAAACTTTGTGGGTGAGAAGAAGAAGAATAAGAACTGTAGGAGATGAACTCACAGTAGATAGCTTGCAATGTCTGTATTACTGAAAGAAAAACGTGACTCAGGGGGATAAATGGAGTAATAATAGTAATATAATTAAAGAGCAAGTCATCATCCTCTAATGACAAAATGGCTTTCTTGTTATTTCTTCCAAAGTGGCCCATATAAGCATTTTCTGTTAAACTGAGACAACTAAAACTACTTCTTGTTGTCAAAGCTGAGAGAAGACTTTGCAATCTTCGAGGATAAGAAAGTCATGCCGTCCTTCACAAATAGATCTCAGGAGGTGGGTCTCGGTTGTCAAAATCAGGCACATGTCCAACCATCCATCCTACCTAAGATGGTTTTTTTTCGATGAGACAGAGGTTTCTCTTAAGAGATGGCTTATCAGGAAAACTTCAAGCGAAGGTTGTTTTAAGTGTTTGAAGCAACAACCAGTGCAGTCATTTTTCTGGTGAGGCCTGGTTCCACGTCTAACCGTGTGTACTGTAACAACACGTGACGCATCAGGACAGTGGAGGAAACACCACTGATGTCGGTGTTGAGAAAAGACATTGTTTAGTCACAATAATGGATTCTTTTCAGATTGTTTGAATGAAAGAGAGGCGTGGCAGACTGTTGTTTTACAGTATGTCTGATTTTCCACCGCAAACATCCATGAGATTAGATCCAATACAATCTCTCCTCACTTTAAGGTCAGTCTCAGAATACATTACCAAGATGTTTTTGAAACGTGATTTCAGCACATATTGAATATGGGATCGGAGCTCCTGCTAAACCACATGTGAAATACTTCTGCAGATATTATGGCGACATATTCAAATGTGGCTCCACCACACAATGCAATGGGGAATTGAGTAATGGAACTTAAATGGCCCACATAGGAAGGCATGCTCCCCACCTTCGCTGAAAAGTAGGGCAGAATTACGGATATCAGAAACTTAGTCCAATTTATTTGCTTGTAACTGAGCAGGCCGGCATCGATACGCTGATGTGTGCAGGCATGAAATTGGCCCATGAATTAAAAGGAGGCATATTTGCTGTGTGCCACGCCATTATTGCCTCCAGTGGCGCCATAGCTTGAAATCGAAGAGCAGTTACCCATCTTGCATTAAATGCGCGTGTGTCTGTGTGTGCATGTGTGTGTGCATGCATTAATATCAGTCAAATATTATATTACCATCTCCGACATTTCTGACCAGCAGCGCCCCTGGAAAAATAGAGATGCCCTATAAAACTGAAAACCAATTAAATTCAATCTGTTCCATCGATGGATTCCAATGTTTACTGTCTGCTTTGCACAAGTGTTGACACCCCGTGGGATTGCTGAGGCTCAGAATGAATGCTACTGTAAGTAGCAGGACGGGATGTGTGTGAGGGTTCATGTGCTGCACGAAAATTAATCATTTATGGAAAAGTTGCTTACTGAAGAAACCAAACAAATTAGTTTCTTGTTTTCCAGAAGAACACTATATCTCCACTTTTGCATCCTCCTGAAACGGCTTCCCAATGACTCATCACCCATTACCTTAGATCATGACTCATGTCCATTTATAATGAGTATTCAAATCCACCTCCAGTCCTCTGCAGCCATTGTTAACAGTGCTCCTCCGATGGCAGCATTTCACGCACGCACACACACGCACACACTCAGCCACTAAGCTTGGCACTTGACGCTGGTGCCATGCCAGTGCGGTGCCCTCTGAGAGCGGAGCAGTTTGATCCGATCGGTGCCGTGACGTGCAGATGGTGTCTGATTGGGCCTGGCTTGTAGAACGTGTTAGCTAGATTCATCAGCCTCTTAACTTCCCTGTCAACACGAGCTCTTACATAGAATGAGGAAATTTCGACTTGGTTGTTTATCTTCCTTTGCCATACTAACTGATTTGTTTGTGCACTTTTTGTCTTACTTAGTCTATTGACATGATGAGGCAAATACCAGGAATTTGATAATGAGTTGCTAAGTGTGGTGATATTGTATCGATCGGCGTCTAATTGCCATGTTTCTGCAGATCAATGTGGCTCTATCAGTGTGTCTCAGGGTTAAGCCCATGTAATCCAGAGTAAAAGCAAGATCGGGTTAATAAGAGCCTAAATGGCCTCAGACACAACAGACACGATGGCTTCTTGGCCCCCGCTAATCTGTCCACTGCATCAACAGGCACCACTGAGGCTGTGAGTAGTCAAGCATCTGAGCTAATCCTTTTTTAGCCTTTTATGTATCCAGAGGACGTCAACTGAACAGGCCCGTTCTTGTTCAGCGTCACCAAGTCTAAATTATGTAGCATCATGAAAGTGACAGACATCTGGATGTGGAATGGGAACCAGCAGCAGCAGCAGCCAGCTTTTAGTGCTTTTGTTTTGTTCTTATGATTTTATTTGATTTTGTGTCATGAACATGGAAGTGCCCAGCCCCTCATCGGCTTATGAGACACCAATTAAACAGTTGCCGTGGTGGAGCAACACTTCTCAGACAAGAACATAACTTGTTACATAAAACATTAAATGGCAAACTATAAATTTTGCCTCTTTGCTGAAAATGTGCAAATAACATCTGCCACAAAAAAAGTCTCACTTCCTGAAACATAACCAGAGTCTTTTATAATAATAATAAAGTTGTGTATGTGACCATAACTTTACACACAGATTTCTGGATAAATTGTGCTTCACGTAAAGTTCTGCACTGCTATTCATGATGAGACATGTTGGCAATTTAGGTTTGTACTATACATCAACAGACCCTCTTTCTTTATATATTAGTGCTGGATGTCATGGACGATACAGGGTATTATACACTAAAAATGTAAATTAATCATTAGAATTAAAATATATTAAAGTAAAGATCTTCATAATATTCATCCATTACCAACAAGTAGCATCAACATCTATTCCAGATCTGTGTAAGTGTGTGATTGCTCGAGGAAGCGGTTTCGCTGCAGTAGATAACAGCGACTCTGCCTCACAGATGGAGCGTTAGCCGCTAGCACAAGTTAGCAAGGGCATCAGTCTCCCTCCTAGCTGTCTGTGATCCTTCGATCAATAGACCTGGATTATCATCCTCAGCATCTCGGTTCATTTTTCACAGCAGAGAAAGGCTCCACCAGCTGCTCTCTCTTTGTCAGAGGATGTAGGGGCCTAGTTCCCCCATCTGATAAGATTACAGAAACTAACCGCCACGGCTGTTGCGTTCGGGGGGGGGGGCACAACACGACACCGGTTCCTTACTCTGTGTATCGGTACATCAGTAAATGTTTATTTAACAGGCAGGCAAGTTAGTCAGCACAACAGTCACATTTGAGATGGGAGTCCCATGACTACCCGTGCTTAATTAAATGTTTAATTAAGACAGTAGGTTTTTAATTAAAAAGTTGATCATTATGATTTAAGGATTATTGGCAAACGAAATAGATAGGATATCACAGAATACAACTCTTGTATTATCAAGAGCAAGGTGTGGTTCTGTTAATTAGCATCATGGCGGAGATGCCCTTTAATTTAAAGAGATGAAATTGACTCTGATGAGAATAAAGAAACACTGAAATGCGCTCTGTGAAGTTTTTTTTTTTTTCGCATCAGCGCCGCATGCAGCTTGGGTTGATGCTTTCTTCTGAGACCTTCAACA
>NW_019525289.1:700590-702224 GCF_002814215.2 Seriola lalandi dorsalis
TACAAACACATAACCACACGATACATATTATTATGCTATGGTGACAAGCAGCACACAAGCATGTTGTCGCAAACTAGACGCACAGGTGTGTTGTAAATTACATCCTTTTATATCAAGTAATATGAATTGTCCTTGTTGGTTGTGTCCTGACGCAAAGTCATTTTTACACACACAGTTGTGTTTTTGTATATTTCTGTATGAACTGTTTTTACTGCTGGTAAATTTCCCGCTGTAGCTTTTTTTTTTGCCCAGTCTTTGGTGTGCAATGGGAGAGTTAGTTGCTACCATTTGTAATTGAAATGAAATGATAAAGTGAGAGCTCGCGAACCAAAATCCTCTGTGCTCTGGCTTTTTCTCTCTACCTGATCAACCCAATAAAAAATATATAGTTTTGTTCCAAAGTCGGGCAGTGTTAACCGGAGTTGTGCGTTTCAGTGGGATCGACGCACTGGCGCGCATTCCAGGCGACATTGTACAGAGAGAAAAGAAAAAGCAGGACAGTGTGGGAAAGAGGAGCGCAGGTCACCTCTCCCTTTTGTCTCCAAACAACCAAGCGTGCTCTCAGTTAGAGGGACTGACAATACTGCAGCATTATGTTTGTTTACATCAACTGTAGCGTGCTTTACTATTGTTGCCAGGTTCATTTTCCCATGAAAGATCCCTTTAACTTGCTCAAAGTAGCTGTTAGATACGTCCATAAAAGTCAGGGTCCAGGAAATATTAAAGATTCATTTGTCAGAAACATTAAATGTTAGAAAAAATACCTTTTTGTAACCAGGGTCTTCCAGGACCCCCTTGCGGTTCCACAGTGGCTTAAGCCTGAAGAACCCTCTCATGGTCTTATTAAACACCCTTTTACCTTGTTGGAGCGCAGCTCACACTTGGACTTGCTGTCATAATAGCATGTTATTAGACTCGTGCTCTGACCATACTGGTGGGCCATATGGAAAACAGGAGAATGTGTCTTTGAAATTCAATTACCTCCCCTTTGCATATATTACATTTTGTTGCCTCATCTGAGTGATGTGCTGCAAACCTCAAGGAGCCAGTGTCCTTTTTTTTCTTCTTCTTCATTCACCTAGAGCTGACCCACTTACAGTCTGTGCCAGGACGGTGCTACATGGCAGTCCTATGTTGTTTATTTAAATGGCAAGGAAAACATATTAAAGCATATTAGAATAATGTAATGAATTAATGTGTTCATCCTAATTAGGTTTACAGAGAAAAATATAAGCCAACATTTCATCAGTTAATCTAAAAAATAAAAAAAAACCAAAGAGAACAAGAAATATTCATCTCCGTTCACTATCCGTTCAGAGGTCTCTCTTGCTCGTACAGTGGGAGTTGAATGCAGATCCCTATTAGTGTCATGCCTCACCGATTAGAGAGGTGTCTCTGAGCAGCCATATGGAAGCACTCACTGTGTTGTTGTGCACCTTCGAGCCAGGGCTGGACAGTCAACCCCAGGCTCACCTCTTCATATCGCACCTCCAGCCAAACACACGTACACGATCCATCCTCTGCGGTTCATTCGCCCGATTATCCATTCTCGGGTCAGGCTGTTTTCTTAGCCGTCCCTATTTAGCCACATGCCTTGAGTCAATATAATATCTCTCTTTGCCATGTGAGCCCCC
>NW_019525289.1:702244-704744 GCF_002814215.2 Seriola lalandi dorsalis
CCCTTCTTCTTCTTCTTTTTTTTTTACCATAGTTTGGGGAGCAGGGGAGGATTGTGGGTAGCACGGTCTAATTCCATCAGGATGACTGATGCCCGCTCTCCCAGCAGCGCAGCGCCAAGCTTTATTGCGCTCATTTATACCACTATGGGAATAGAGGAGTTCATTCAATTGATGCTGGGGGTTTAGAAAGGGCATAATATTGCCTCTTGTATTTTACTGCAACATTTTAATACTGCTATTATCTGGATTCCTTTAGGGTGTTTCGCCCTCCCTTCTCCTCTGCAGTCACCGTGTTCAGGCAGATGAGCCAACAATCCCAGGAATATTCAACACTCCTAAACCGCTAAAGGGATTTTTTTTTTTTTTTTCTCAAGTGAAAAATATTTGGGACTGTAATTCACCCACAGGCAATTTTTAATTCAGATATGGAATAAGGGGTGCTTGGTAGCCCCCTCCCTCCCTCTCAGTTTTCTGCCATGCCATTGTCAGCTGAGCAGCCAGGCAGCGCCAATCCATCCCAGAGATGATTGCCTCGGCGTTATTTGATTTTAAAGGGGAGTGTCTCTTTAGCACTCTTAATCGTTTTATGGTTTCCCCACCAACTGATGTCCACAGCGCTCCAACCAGGCTCTCAATATGTTGCACAGCCATAAAAGTAATTAGATCGGCTTTGTGTTACGGCTGCACACAATTATTGCACCCACACCGCTAATCAACATCGCAGGGAGCGGAAGGAGTTGTGGTACAAGTGTGGGCTGGACATTGAGGTGGTGCTCTGCTGCTGAGAAAGATATTATTAGTGTATGCTGTCTGTCTGTATGAGTGTGTGGGCTTGTTTTACTATATTTGTGTGGTCCAAAAACTGGGAGCCCCCTATTCTTGGGTTCGAGTCGTCCGTCAGCTTTGGTTGGGGTGGGGCCAAAATGCTGGACCCTACAAGTTTAATTGGCTGTTTGAGGGTCAAGACTTGGTTTTAAAGGTTCAGATTAGAATTAGGTTTGGGGTTAGGATTTCAGTTGTGATGGTTAAAGGAAAGGGCTTAGGGACTCCATTATGTCAGTGACAGCTCACCACAAATATGGTAAAACAAGGGTGTGTGTTTGTGTGTGTGCGCACATGTGTATACTCCTGCATGTGTGAGAGGACCAGTTTTAGACCTTAATAGTGAGGACACGTGTCTTGTCTCACAACTTTCCAACTGTTGAATTGTGGGGGAAGCATCCAATTATTTTTGAAACTTTTCCCAAACCACCACAGCACACTACAGTGACCCAGGACATAGAGGTAGAAACAGTTTTTCTGCCTAATGGTTAAACAACTCAATGTGCAGACAAGTTTGTTTCTGTATTAAGAAAGGACTTATGGGTTGCATTATGTCAGTGGGGGTAAGTGTAGAAGTACAAACATGTGTGTGTGTGCGTGTGAGAGTGCGTATGCGAGTGAGTGAGTGAGTGTGTGTGTGCGTGTGAGTGAGTGACTGTGTGTGTGCGTGTGAGTGTGTTAAAGAGAGTGTGTATGTGTGAGAGTTTATGATGAATTCTAATGAATTATTCGGTTGTATTTTCTGTTATAAAAACATTCTAAATCTGCAGATACTACAGATCAATACATGACACACAGTTTGTCTACTCTATGTGCACAGGGACATAAACCTACTGTGGCCTGTTAACCTGTACACTAGGTGTTTATGTAAGGATGTTTGAAGGTTGGGGAGAGGGACTGTCACAATGTCAACAGGCCGTGTTGTTGTCTCCTTCATTAACACCCACTAACATCCATCACGTGTCATCACTGTAACCCTGCTCTGAGTCTCCAGCATGGCCCCTCCCTCACTTCCCCTCCTTCTGTCTGTGTGTGACTCACCTTCATTTTGACCTGAGAAGAGACGAGCTCAGGGTGTGTCTGCCCGACTAACTGCTGGTAAGTGTCTGTGGTCTGGACTGGGGGGGGGGGGACTTTTTGTGAGATATCCTGTGTCCGGGAACGCTGCCAGTTTTATTGGGCTACCATGTGCAAATCTCTGTAGTGGTGATTTTCATGCTCTAAATTCGAACTGGGTTGGGGTGTCATGTGTGTGTTTGTTGGTTTTTAAGTGTGATGTTTCTTCTTTATCAATTTGGAAAGATCATATTTTGGCAGTGGTTCAAATCTGTGTCCTTCCTGCCAGAGAACATCCAAATCATAACATTCAAATCCAGAATTTTCCAGTATAAGATGTTCATTTGTCTAAGCAGTGATAAAACCTTTTAATTAAAAGTCATTTTTGCCAAATATATTCCTAATTCTAATATTTGAGCTTGATTAAACAAGACATTTGAATGTATTGCCGCTTATGTTTTTGAGTTAGACGAACGTGCATATTTTTATGGCACAGATCCTTCAATTTGAGCAAAAACCCAGGATGAAAATCACCACAACTGGAATTTAATCTTTATTTTTAATTATCAACATGTTTTATCAATGGCACGTTAAGGTTTGTTTGATGGTATATGGCTTTTAA
>NW_019525289.1:706825-721753 GCF_002814215.2 Seriola lalandi dorsalis
GGGGGGGGGGGGGGGAGTTCAAATTTGACCTGTAGCGTGTACATTTTGAAATAGAATAAAAAAGCATGTATGTGTCGAAAGTTGATATACAGACACAACTGAAATTAGGCTAAAAAAAACTCATTACTTTATTAGGTTAACATGAAAAAATTACACTGAAAGCTGCATTTTTCTCCTAGTTGATATCCCACAGGTCCCACCTGACTGCTCCTCTCCATGTTTCCTCCACAGCATCCTGTTCTAACTAGAAATGTTTTAATACGTCAATAGCCATCACTTAGCATTTATAAGCAGCATACAAACATTTAATAGTTTGTGACACATTATAATGTAGTTGTAAGCAGAAATTTAGACATTTTAAGTGTGTTTAGTAATGTGTATTTGTCAACAATTGTAACTTCCCCTATGCAGACATTTTAATGTTATTATAACCGTGTTATACTATATACTATTATCATTCACTATCTATTCTATTCTATATCTATCTATACACCAGCTTTCACTCGGGCACCCGCAGGCGGAGTTGTTAACACATGCATTAATAAACAATTACATCAGCTTACGACATTATAGTGTATTATAAACCATTTATTAAATGTTTATATCCTGCTAATACATGTCAAATAAGGGGCCTTAAGGTCAAGTGTTGCCTAATACAAAGTTATCATTGTGAGGTAACACAGTACAGCCTTTGAGCTCAATCTGCAGCAAAATATTAGTATCATGCGACAATAAAGTAACAATGTCAATCTGTGGTAAGTTTCAAGAGCCTACCAATAGATTTTAGTACTGTACAAAAATGTATGTAAACTAGAGAGACATCTGTAGAGCCTTCATTCAAAAAATGTCAATAAAAATGAGTTATCACTTATAATAACACAATAACACATAATAACATACTGGTTTGTACCTTTTAAAGAAGACTTTTTTAAATTCTTGAATAAGCACAGGCATGAAGTGTCCAAGAGTTATTAATATGTCTCCCTAAGCAGTCTCTAATTACTCCTGCAGACTCTCTACAAGGCCAAACCAAGCCGACCCATCCCAGAATACATCATCCACTAGCACTTCCCATACATATACAACATTAAATACATTATCTTCTATTGCTTCACCGTCGTTCTCTAATCCACTGCTATCGACATAAATTCTTTCCTTGATAAATATTGCAGGCAGCTGTGCTGAAAGATTAATGAACTGCTGTCTCGCTCCAGCGGTCAGAGGCAACATCCTGTGGCCACGTCCCTTCACTTTCCCACTAATTCCATTAAGAAGCTGTTCTGTTTGGATAAACCCGGCGGTGGTATCTCGAGAACGCTAACTATTGTTTGAGTTAGAGCATAGCATCGTGTGAAGTCAGAGGCTGAGACCGAGTAAACGTGGCGTTCAGGAGATCATAGCCTTGATGGGATTCGTATGGGGCCCGCGCTGCTCACACTGAGTGAAATCCTTCATGAGAGCATGACTCTGGATTGTGAATGAAGACATGATTAATGGCGGTAGAGTTCCTCAAAAAAAACGGCTTTCATTTTAGATAAAGGTCAGTTTCCTTCTGGGTGAGACCCTTCCCTAAACAAGGAGCCGTGAGTGAAAATAAACCGCTGCCATTTGAAACAATGACGGTGGATGAAGGGCCCTCATATTCATCACCGAGCAGCACCATTGATCTCCGTGCCAAAGTAATGTCATTATGGGAGACCGAAGGCTGTCTGCAACAGCTGCAGTGGCATTTGGTCGCACAAGTGTGTTTCTGCATGCATGCATATGTGTCACAACCCCATGTCTATCTGCACTGCACTACAACCTCTCACAAAGTCTCCCTTTTTTCTCTCAATCTTTTTCTGTCACCTTTCCCACCTTCTTGTTTTTTGGGGGTTTTTTTTCTGTATCATGTGTCATGCTTCACCGTGTGCATGCACAGAATACAGAGCGGTATACATCCCTCTGTATTTACCACACATGTACATGCTCCCCCTTGGCACAGTATCAGACAGAGAGAGAGAGCGATCTGGTTTGCATTTCTCAGCAGGGAGGCAGACCGGCTTTGGCCTCTTTGTCAACATATGAAATGAAATCAGATGCCGGGGACGCCTGTCTCTGAAAATTGGAATCACTCAACCGTGTGCAAGAATAAACCTGGGCTATATTCTCCTATCTCACCGATCGAGAAGCGTATCTATTCCCAATAGCGTTCAGTCTCCGTTGAATAAAAACAAAGGTCTTTTCTATTCTCATTAAGGATTTTTTTTTTTTTCGCCCCTTCCTCCTCAAATCCAAACACAGGAATAATACGATTTCTTCACACCTGGCTGATAAACCTGCTAATTATGCATGGCTCGGAGTCAAAAGCCCATTGATGTTTTTGTGTGTCTTCTTCTTCTTCCCTGTCTCCGCTCTCGTTTTGGTGCCTTGCCCTCGAGATAAACGGGTGGAGCTGTAGGGCTCGGGACACTCATGCATATCGTATGGGCTCTCTCAAACACACACACACACACTTACACACAGGCAGGGCTGCCACAAAGAGGCTAGCCAAGCAGAAATTAGAAATGATGTCACACATCTGGATTCCCCACCCCACCCCCCACCCAAATCTTTTCTGGTAAAGGGCAGGGCAGACCCGCACAAGCATGACAAAACAACTGTGCCTTTAAGACACTTGTGTCAGGTGTCAAATATCAGCCTGGGCAAATCCATCGAGGACAAAGATGGTCGCCTCATTTTTCCTGCCGTGAAAGGTCTGCTATTACTTTCTGTCAGATCCAATGGTTGTTCCTGCCTGTCTCCAAATGGGCCTAATGGGCTGGAAGGGGACTTTGACATGGTTAGGTATCCCTGTATGTTGTTACCGTGGGCTGGTACTTGCCCAGAGGCAGCTTGTGAGGCTGTAACGGTGCCTTATTGTCATTGAATGCGATGTCTTGGCTACCATGCAACTGACAGTCTGATTAGTGCATCTCCCAAAACATAGAGTTTTCAACCTAATTTTTGTTGCTGGTGATGTTTTTTCCCATCAGACCAGGTCACAGAATGTGGCTGAGAGGGTTGAGTGTCATAGAGAAATAAAGTGTATGAGAGTGAAAGAATGAGAGAGCATTTGTTGGCACGTAAAGTACATGTGATTATTTTAACCCGTATTATCAGAAATCCTGTCTTTTCAGTGTCACACATTGGTCACATAAAAAGCCTCATGAATCAATCATCACAGTTATTAAAAGACCTGATGGGAGCTAATGCAGAAAGACTTTCCTGGTTGCAAATAAATGGAGGTGAATAAAACAGGAGTAGCCCACAGCTAACTCACCGACCTCTGAGGCAACATTAACATTAAACTGTCTGTTTGCAAAGCATGCTGGGAACTGTTGAGACAAATCTCAAAACATATTTATGCCAAATGGAAATAAAAAAAATAGGAGTCATAAACCCATGAAAACATGTCTTTTTTCTTTTTTTGTTACACTATCAGTACCTCGAATACTGACACTTCCTTCTTCCAAACTGTATATAAAGGAGATATAAAGATCAGACATAAAAGAAAACAAACAAAACAAATAAGAAAAAAAGAAAGAAATCTCAACTAAAGGTCCAGTTGCTACATTTTTCCAGAGCTTTTAACCACCCCAAAGTCTTCTTCAGCGCACAGAGGTCGCTGCATATATGATAACTGAGCCTGCTCTGTCTGCTAAAGAAGACCGTGAGAAGCTGGTAAAAGCTCTGGGGAAAAAATCAAAGAATATTCCAAGGTGAAGAATAGAAAATAAAATGGCACGCTCACTTTCTACAAAAAGCGTCTTACTACAGCCAGATGTTGATCTAACGTAATCTCAAAATAACTATTGTAAATGTGGCATGACTAACTGAAACCTGTCCTGGCTGTGTCTTAAGCCTGTAAATAAAAAAAATGAAAACAGAGCAAAAGCAACAGTGAAATAAAGCACTGATGTGCCATTTATGATTATGTCAAAGGAATCATATGAAACTATAAATCAAACCACATCTCACATTTCCCTCTCTTTCATTTCTCTCTCTCTCTCTCTCTCTACCAGGCAACCCAGGAAGAACCCTAGCTCCATCTCCCAAGACTCATGGGAGAAGGCGTACCCACCTGGAGAGGGTTTCCAGACCGCCAAGGACAACCCCAGATACTCCAGCTACCAGGGCTCCAGGAACGGTTACCCGGGCGGCGGCAGTGTCAACGCCAGGGTCCTTCTGGAGGCCCAGGAGCTCCTGAGGCAGGAGCAACGGCGCCGTGAGCAGGAAGCCAAAGGGAAATTAATGCAGGAGAGCAGCGGCAACAGCAGCTACGAGGGGTACACTGCGGCTCACCTGAAGGACCCAGCCTCGCCCAAGGGTCCCTACCGCCAAGATGTGCCGCCTTCACCCTCGCAGTTAGCGAGGCTTAATAGGTTGGGGTCGGAGAAAGGAAGACTTTTTTATTCCTGAGGAGCGTTGCTGGACTTGATGGATAAAGAGCTGAACAGAGAACTTTTGGCTCAGGAGCTGAGGGGGGGGGGTTACCTTGAAGAAACCGCAGAAGTGGACGCTACAAATCTTGACAAAGGACAACCTTAGAGGTCTTATAGCCCCCTCTTAGAGGTAAAACAGCTGTGAAGTGTGCTCAGTATGTGGGTGTTTGTGTTGGATCCCTAGCTGTGCCGATGACCTATACAGTAGTCACTCAGTCGCTCGCCCTGCTACAGACTTGAGACGCTCAGTGCCTTCTCTGCATTCACAAACACGGCGCTTGTTCGCAGGCGTCCAGGACTCGGACTCTTCGAGACCTGGCACCGTCACGTATTGACAATCAAACGGGCAAGTGAGCGGTCGTTCTCTCTGAGCCCACGGGGAGGCGTACAACAACGTTTCTGTTGTGTGGGCATGTGACGAGGTACATGTTTCACGATTGAGTATGTTTTTTACGTGGCTTTACAGAGTGTCACGTGGACGCCCCCCCCACCGGTCACAAGTCACCTTTTCCTCACCTTCACTAAAGTTAACATTCAACCCCCTCTACCAACTAGGAACGCTGCTGGCTTTGCTGTGCTTTCTGTTTTCTCTACTTCAGGCGTTTTCTCCTCAGCGATCGGGCTCTCTCACATGAGTACTCCCAGGGGGGCAGAGAAAACAAGGCAAAGTGTATGAAAGAAGCAGGGCACAGTGTGTGTGTGTGTGTGTGTGTGTGTGTGTGTGTGTGTTATTAATAAAAAAAAAAAAAACCCTCATAAATGATTCATATGGTGTGTTATCTCCGTGAGGGAGACCCAAGCAGAGAGGGTCGACAGCTCTGATCCTGTGCCTGGCCCCCCTTGCACTGCTCTGGGCTTGACTCACTGGCCTGCCTGCCTGTCTGTCTGGAGCTCTGGCTCCCATCCCTCCTCCCGTTGTTCTCGTCATCTCTCTGTTCATTACGCGCCTTTCTTCTACCTTTCTGCTCTCCCTTCCTCGCTCCTCTCCCGCCTTCCTCTCATCCCAGCCCTCCCCTTCCCTTTACTCTTCCTCCTGCTACCCAGTACCACCACCCTCCTCCTCCTTGTCTCCCGAGTCAGGCTGTGCACTGAATTTTTCATCACAAGCCACCTGCTGCCTGCCAGAGCCAAAGCACGCTGCCACCAGAGGCACCGACAGAGGGCCCGGCTTCTGACATAAAGACAGGAATGAAAGCATAAAAAAGAGTGAGGATAAAGATGGTAGAGAGACAATGAGCCTCCCAGTGTGAGATTAGCTGCAGCTTTTCTCCTGTTTTTTAACAAAAGGCAAAATTGTCCTCAGGAGTTGATTGCTTTCGATTGCTATAATTGCTTTTTCTATTTTTTTTTTTTTACCTTTTTAAGCATTTAGCCAACATATTTCTCCAGAGTGATTTGAAAATAGGGAGCGGGTAGGGGTGCCATCTTGCTTTCAAAAAAACACAGCAGTCAATGGATGAACAGAGTGCTGCTGGCTTTTAAAGGATGGGTTGAATGAAATTACAAAAAGCAGAGTTTTGATTTTATTTGTCCAGGTTTTCTGATGCCATCCTAATACAGCGGAGGAGAAAATCTGCAGAAATCTGTCTTTGAATTGATTGAGTTTGTATGAAAACTGCTGACAGTGCACTAGCACTAGTCATATTCATGGTCCCTAATTGAAAGTTAGCGGGCTTGTTAGCTCGTTCGCTAACTAGACAATGAGTTTATTCAAACCATGTTCAGACCGAAAGCGGCAAGAAATTCAAAGTGACCAAAAGTCATTCATTTTCTACGTGAACCAGACAGAAGCAACAGAACACTAGAGAACACAACCGTGTAAACTTCCCATCAAACATTCGTTCCCAAGCACAATGGAGGAGAAATAAATAATTGCGGTGGCGGGTGCGTCCCTGTGTGCTTACAGGGTAAAAAACGATGCATGGAAAAAGGTATCCGACATTGTAGGTGTTCGAAGTGTAGCCTATAATTGCATGCTAACTAGCCCCATGGCACGCAAGTGTTGCACAGGGTTGCTTGACAACTTGATGCAAATGAATCGGTAATGTTAGAGATTTCATGTTGCTAACTTATACACTACTTGTGGTCAGTTGGCACAAAGATCCTTGCTGACATGCCTGTTTACGTTGCGGACCCTGAAATTACACTTTGCTAAACCAAGCATTCAGAACAAACTGTGCTGTCTGTCCGTTTCATCTACGTCATCTACGTCAACTTCAACAGCGCCCTTCTCAGGGCAGCCAGAGCGATTTCTTGTGTTCTTGCTGCTTTCAGTCTGAACATACAGTTCTTCTCAGTTTATGCTCCAACAGAGTAGGGTTGTATAAAAGCAGTTGGTGCAGTGGAAGACAAAAAGGTAAGTCATGATAACCTCCCCTTACCTCAACTGTATTAGGGTGGAGACAGAAATCTGAAAACCTGACTAAATGAAAACAAAACTATCTGCATGATTAGAAGTCCTGGTAGTAATAAAAACCGACTCTTTAAACCAGTGGAGTCTTGTTTATGAATCATGTTAGCCCAGTGGATTGTGTCATTATAACCTGAGAGTATTCTCATTTTCATTCCAGTCAAACTCTACAGCTGCTGATTGGCAATTTTTCCACCCAGAGGGGAGGAACTAATCAGTAAAACCAGCCGCTGTAGTTGTAGGTCGTGAAAAAGGGAGACCTTGGGGGCTGATCACACACGTTTTAAAACTCACTGCCACAGCCCACCGGCCCACCTCTATAATTGTTGCAGTAGGTGTCGACCAATCCGGTTCAAACCTGCCCGTCTTTGACATCACTAATCTGCCTGCGAAAGTGAACAAATGAGACCGAGCCGAGGTCGAACTTTAAGCAAAAAGGGAAATGCAAAAGAATAAATAAATAAAGCTGTGGAAAACAAACAGGCGGGGTGCGTAATTGCCCTTCACTCTCCATATGCAGAGCAAAGCTGCGTGACATACATTATCTCCTGTTGGTTAATGAAGGCCCTTGCTGGGAAAGATGCAGGCTTAGGTAGAGGTAATAGATGATGAACGGCAATATGAAGAAGATGAAGAAGAAGAGAGAAAAAAAAGGAATTTTTAATGGCATTACTTCAGTTTGTAAACCTGTATCGTAGGCCGAGGAAAGTTCACAGCACAGCAACAGTGCTTTAAGCTAATTAAGAATTCCCTTCTGCATTATGGATGTACATGGGTGTAACAACACACACACACTGAAGCCCCTCGCCAGTGTATGTGTGTTTACATCCATGCCACAAAACTGTTACCAAATAAGACACAAACTGTGTGATGTGAGGGTGAAAAAGAATAAAAGTCCACTCTGAATGGTTTTTCATTAGAAGTGTTTGGTTGAGCGGCCACTACTTCTTGCTGTGAACATTAGTGACCAGCACATTTTAGAAGGATGTATTTGACCCCTTGCTCTAAATGTCATGGATTTTGCTGTTGTAGCTGTCCAGTTACGGGGGTCTGATAGCGATAAGTGCCTGAGATAATACCATAATATTTTACACAGAGGGACACGATGTGATTTGTTTGTCAGTGACACTACAGCACACAAACTACAGTGTGTTTTTTTGTAACATTTTTAATATCATATGAAAATAAAAATGTCATTTTTTTTGGGGTACTCCTTCCTGAACCTTTTTTTAATTTTATTTTATTCACAAGAGCCAACACTTACAAGCGGTTATCAGTGTATTTGTATCCTGTTTGACATTGCCTTCAACCATGCTGTACCATGATGTGTTTAAGTATAAAAAAAAGAAAAAAAAAGAAAGAAATGGAAGCTATTGGAAGCTGATGTGCAATTGTTTTTGTTTTTTTTCCAGAAAACTTTTACATGATATATTAAGAAATGTATACAGCCACTTTTTTCCTGTACATATCAAATTTAGAATAAAACGGAAGGCTGTTCCATCCTGTTTACAACCTGCCTGTGCCTGTGCCACCTTTTCTTTTCTCTTCCTCGGCCCCGGCTTTGAACCGGGGATTAGACGAGTCTTAAATTAAGCAGGAAGGATTCTGCTGTCAGACGTCAAATCTGTCAGGTCTGCTTGCTGATGTCTTTTTCCGAGAGTTTGACGGATACAAGGAGACACGGCGTTCAGTGTGAAACGTCATTCATTCCTGTGGGGAAATGGTGCAGCAGCTGATGCACAAACGCAAGTGAAACATTCGTCTTCAGTGCAACAACACCAACAATACCTGCGTAACCGATCTGTTGAATGCACTGATGTCATCTCCCTAAACGCCGTTGTGTTTCCTGTTATTAACTCCAACCTCACTCCCATTGTCCCTCACAGGGGACCTGTTGAGCGGCTCCCTGCTACTGTTTTTTTGTTCCGTAGGTCAAAGGGGAAGTCCTAACCAAATACCATTAATGCTACTTAAGCCAGCTGGCTGTGTGTGCTGGGAGAAACTGAGATATGAGAACAGAGGAAAAAAAGCAGGAAAAAAATCCCCTTCACCTCATTCTGTGCTTTTATCCTTCATACCAGTCTGTTCTTTTTATTGACTTCATGGTGTGAGATTCAGACCACATGCAGGGAATTGTGTCACCATGCCACAGTCAGGAATTTTATTTTATTTTATTTTTTTTCGCTTCTATGAAATTTTGAGTCATAGACGGTTGATAAACTTCAGAGCATTTCCTTTTCCTTTAAAGGAAAAAGCATTTCCTTAAAGGTTCACTAAGGAAACACACACACACGGGGGTTTGCACTTAGTGAATGCATTTGGATCTCACAAGTGTGGATTTACAAGAAACACAGGATGCTGTTTCAGCTGTCTCAGTCCTCTGCACATTGGTATCCAAATACAGCTGAAATATGGAACATGCACAGAGCTGCTTGGGTTTACTGCAGTTCATGTAAGACCAGTCAAAACATGTGGGTGTGCAGAACCAAATAGATGCATCCAGACTTGATCTCTGAGGAATTGAGTCTTTATCTTATATGGTGCACACACTGTCATTTGAATCGTCTTCTGAGTTTAAAGGAGAGGTTGAATTTTCAACTGTGTAGGTACAAAAAGAAGGAAGCTCCTGGATAGAACCCTGTGGGAATCAGAAGTAGCTTTACTGATCAGGCGTAGAGTTGTTATATGAATATTTACAGAGCTGCAGGAAAGTAATCATGATATGTTGTTAAGTCTCTTTTTCAATGTGATACCTTCATATTTATTAGATAGTCGAACAACACTTTCTGGAACTCAAAGCTCCACATGTTGCACATCGCTCTGCTCTTTGGTTTGGGGATCAAGTTCTGTCTGTCTATGTTTTTTTTTTTTTTTACTAATTAAATTGAAACCTTTAGATTTGTGTCCAAATTCCATGAATTTAGTTCAGCTCAGTGTTTTGCAACTGTGAGAGAATAGCATAGTACTTGTGATACAGCTGTGCCACATTACCAGTGTGAAGTTGTGCAGTGTAAAAAAAGATTTATTTCATTGTTCCTATTGTATGTCGTCAATGAGCAGATTTTGTTTTTCTTGTTCGGTTTAATGATCCCTGAAACAATCAGTGCATAACATGTTTTTGGCACAATGTCCAGAATGTGCATGGAGAAGTTCCATTAATTAAGGAGCTGTTTCTCTTGGCCGTACACAACACAACCACAGTCTCATAGTGTTTGCCATTAAGAGTTGCGCTGGAGCAGTTAATATTCCAGTGTTGCTGAAAGGCTCTAAGATGATCCTTCTTCTTTTTTGGAAAGAAAACTCTGATCTCTTCCCAACTGACACCTTCTAAGAGGTGAACCTTTTTGTGTAACCTTTGTCTGGTTCAGCTCTCTGCCAAAAGCTGCCTGAGTGATCCAGAAACATCCGTGCGAGGATGGAAATGGCAGCTCTCCAGTGCAAGAATTAACCTCAATTAAATCATATCTTTATTAACGGTAAACATCAGGATAATGCGTTTCGGCATAAAAGCTTTCATCGCAGCATCTTACTCAACCACACTTGGCCAGGTTTTTATAATGTCTGTGGAAAATTATAAATAATCTGTGAGTGTGGGCGCCGCTGTGCATTTAAAAAATGTTGACACAACTAAATATAAACAGTTCTATTTTAAAGAAGTCTGCACGTATGCAGCCCAAAGTGGCACATTTTAACAACCATAAATTATAATATAAATTGAAAAAGTAAATTTGCATTTAAATGATGCATTAATAATTAAAGTTTTTTTTAAAAAGTAGCTGGTTAATAATTTTAATCTCTCATTCTGTTTTTAAATGATAAAGTAATAACTGAATTTCAACGTGTAATTGCAGAACTCATTTTAAATTAAATTGAATTTAATGTAAAAGGTCCAACCCACAAAGCAGAAGCAGGAGCTCTGATTGGCCTTTTGCATTATTTAAATGCATAAATATAATTTATGTTGTAGCTGTTCGAAAATTAACCTTTCTCTAATCTAATCAGCCCCCAGGATTTGGTACAGAAGCATCTTAACAACGTGCACAACAACACAGTGACAAACACACAGCAGCACCAGCAGCATCCTGCTTCTTGAGGCCAGTAAACTTTACCTTCTGTATTATTTCTCATTCTCCTTTAGCAGCACTGCAACATTTTAACGTGCTCCATATCACCCCCGGAGCAATGTCACGGATCATTTCAGCCACAGCCCTATTTTGTCAACAGAGAGCCACAACAAGAGGCTGCTAAACCTTTTATTTTACAGTCGCCGCCGCCATCCAAGCACCGTGTCGCCATTAATGAAGCCTATTATTTTGTTTAATGTCACGCTCACCTCGCACAGGGGGAGGTTTAGCCGTTGAGCTTACAGGGAGGTCGGATAAGCTCCTACTCAGAGGTGACACCTGTTTCTGCTCACTTTAGTGGGTTTTTTTTGTTTGTTTTTTTTTCTGCACCCTTCCAACGTTCATGTTGAGGAAGGAGAGCTCACAGATGACACCATCCCTCTGGAATTTGGAGGAGGAAGCTGGAGAGGTTGCAAAGGCGGGGGATGACACGGGACCGTAAATCAAGATGGGAGACAAAGGAAACTAACTGAGGAAGTTCTCCAGATATAACCTCCTTTCCAGTCGTCAGACATCTGGAAAGAGTTTTTTTTTTTTTTTTTACTATAGTATCATGATGTTGCTGACCTTCTCAAAAATCACACAGACTTAATAATCTCATGTACGCATGTCGCTGACATGTTGCCCATAAGCCTTTACGACTAAACCTGCAGATTTAGGATCTTTGCAACCATTCGTCCTGACACTTCTAAAATGGTGCAGTAATCTGTAAAGAATATGATATACTGTATATCATTGCACCCGGTATCAGTTTGTTTCCGAGACAAATTGCTGAACATTTATCAATTCTAGTGCAAGCAAGTCACATACTGTATCTTAGTTCTTATTTTTCTGCTTTTGCTCCCTTGAATTTCCCTCCTCAGTTTCCTGGCACTGTTGATTTATACATTTTTTTTTTTTTTAAGTCCTGTGTAGTTATTTTCACTGCTGTTTTCCAACTCAAACATGAAACAAAGCTCTTGTGGTTAAGATTATGCAACAAAGGTGTATATCTGCAGAGAAAGGAGTTGTCATTTCCTCATTTCATTCCATGTATTTATCTTAGGGCACTTTATTGGAGGAGTTACAGTCTTTATTTTCTTCTGATCACTGTGGCTGGACCATCTGTCTGCTTCGACTTCAGTAGATGTAAGGGGTATGGTAGCACGAAGTTAAGGTGAGAGGGAAAACAAAGGGTGGATGGGAAACAGATTTTGAAGAGAAACAAACTTAAATAGTAGAAAACTCCTCAGAGTGGCCAAACCCAAAATAATAGGACACAACCCAGCGCTATTTTCAACACAGAAAAAAATTAAGCAGACCCAAAAGAAGTGTTGCAGTACTAATAAACTCTGTATATCAGCAAAGACAGCCATCAAGCAAGTAGCATCACCAGCACAGAACTGGAAAAACAACTTCCAGGAGCCCCAAATCCTACAAGCATCAACTCAGACAGGATCCTGTCCAACTTCTCTCAGTCAAATGCTCCATGAAATGACTCTAACACGTCCTGCTCTCCTCTGCTTAGCCCCACTTAGCCATGAAACTCCCCCTTCTTGGATTTCATGCCTCTCGTAGCCGGACACTGAGCTCTCTGATGCTGGCAGGTTCCCAAGCTGGCTTCCGAGAGTATGAGCGGCTTGTGTCTGTGGTATCCTGCAGGAACTCTGATCTGAAAAGAATGAGACATATACGTGAGACACATAAATGTTACGTCTTTAGTTGTAGGAAGGCCACAGGCCAGTTACTCAAAAGAGTGGGATTGTTTTTAACTGACACAAAACTGCCAAGAATTAACACCAATCAGGAGAGCAGACCTCTGCAGAGGAAGACAGCTTTACTTCACTGGTAGTACTTCTTCTTTCCTCCATCTCTGGTGGGAAGCAGTCTTTGGGTGTCCTGCCGAGAACTAGCAGACTTGTTGTTTTCCATGGCAGATATACAGTAAAAGCTTTCATGAACTGGAGATACGTTGTATCAATATTTTTTTGTCAATTATTAATGGAGAGTAGCAAGACTAGCAGCCAGGGAAATCTTGCACACCATTAAATAAAAAAACACAGCTCATGTGGAAAGTGTGCTTCACACAAGTCAAAGACTTAATGATTGTTAAATGCATCTTACTTTTACACATCTATGTAACAGTTTAAAGCTCAGTGGAATGAATGGCATTGAAACTTTGCCAATACAACACCAGAATATTGATTATTGGTTTCTTTTACTTTTTAGATTGTGTGTGTTTAGGGGATAAACCCTTGGAGGTAACTCGTCATCGTCCACCTGTTGTCCCAATTATTCATTTAAGACACACCCACCTGCTGAATTCATGTCTAAAAGGTCACATGTGAGCTTTCTGCTGTTTGGAGCACAGAGGAAGCTACAAATAAGTCCAAACTGGTCATTTTGGGGTTTATTTCCCCTCTAGATACGTTATAAGTTCAACATTGCTCCTATTCCCACACATGCGAGTGCCTTTAGTTTGCTGTTGTATACAACCCACTCTAATCAACTGATGTCAAACTCACCACAGTGGGTGTTCTCAGCAAGTTAAGGAGCTTTTTACAGCCATCTTTCAAGGCCACAGGAGGTGAGTGTTTCATATCTAAAGGATACATTTAAATGGACTATGAATGCAGTTTCATATCTTTCAGGAAACTGAACTTTGTGAGACATTTGTCAATCCACAACCTGGGTTCAGCAGGTTTATGTTATCTACTAACAGCAGTAGGAATGCAGCTCATGTGGATAGCGTGCTGCACCTGTTAAAACTTGACATTTAATGATTCTTAGATGCATATACCATTACGCTGCATAATGATGATGCTGCTGGTTCAGGCCTTGTGGAGCACATGCAACTTTGCAACTTTACATTAACACCACCTGAATGATTACTGGCTGATGATTTATTTGGCCTTTTAGGAAAATTCTCATTTCCATCTCAACAGCTGACATTGGGACTTGACCGTGGTTTTATGGTTGAATGACAGCTTCATCTTTGTCCACTGTGCTGTTGCTTCTGGAGAATGTGACCTTGCGGTGCCCTTTTTGCCTTTACATCTCCTGCTGCTGCTTCCTGCCCCAATTTTCACCATCCAGTAAAGAGGCAGAAAAAAAAAAGTTAAATAAAGGAAATGACCTCAGGGTTCAGGCCAGTTTTATTAGGCAGAGACAAGTATACGGTGTTTGGTGGAACCAGATGTTCTGTGATCATAGGGCAGAGACAGGTGAATGAAGGGGAAAGTACCACCACCTGTGGAGGGAGGCACCATTGTGGGTGACCATCTGGTAGAGGTGCTGAAAGTAATGGTGATACATATACAGTGCATTCAGGAAGTGTTCAGACCCCTTAAATGTTTTTGCCTTTTACTCTGTTGCAGCCTGCTAAAATATAAATAAAAAAAGGAAAATCCCTCATCAGTATTCATCAGATCGATTTTTTTTAAACTATGGATTAGGCAAAATAATTATCATAAAAATTGTGTTTATTTTAATATTCCTTTGATAATGTGGGAATTTAGTTATATATATATATATATATATATAGGGGAGACCGGGGATGGTTGTAACACTTTTTGACTCAGTTCCTATAACTTGCAGAATGTTTGCGGTAGGGTACTCAGATTTTGATACAAAGTACCCTCATTTGTCTACTACAAATAGCAATGTTTTTAACTTCTCCAACTATATCACAGAATTCATTATTTGATGTCAAATGCAAGGAGTGCCATTGTTACAACCTACCCCACTACCAGGGTATGTTGTAACACATCCTGGGGTAAATTGTAACAGCAAGATTGAAGAACTAAAAACTGAGACTACACCACAAAATATGCATCTATATAAGTTTATTGTGCATGTGCCAACACTAAAGCATCTTCCTGTGCTTCACTAAGAACAAAAATAACTCATCACTGATGGCTAAATGAAGAACAGTGTCAGTGTTAACATTAAA
>NW_019525289.1:721773-768553 GCF_002814215.2 Seriola lalandi dorsalis
GAAGTGGATATACATGAAATTGATCACATGACTCTTATGTTATCCCTTATTGGTGAAAGTGATGCTGTTACAACTATCCCTTTGTTACAACCATCCCCGGTCTCCCCTATTTTTTTTTTTTTTTTTTTTTTTTTTTGACTTTATGTAATTATAACAGTAGCGTTACAGACAGGAAATGCAGGGAGAAAGGTATCGCAAGCAACAAAAGTTCCCCTGTCAGAATTGAACAGGGGTTGTTGTGGTTTTTGATGCTGGCCCCAAAAGCAGTCAATCCCTATAGACTCCCATATTAAAACGATTTTAGGCTCTGTTTAGTCCCTCCCCTTCATGGGAACTGTATGGTGAGTGAATGCATATATAACTCCCCCGTTCGAACTTTATTGAGGCTTAAAGATAAGCATAATTAAAGGTGTGGCCGCTTTAAGTGACAGGTGGTTGTCGTGTCAGTTAGCTGTCGCTAGACGTCATCACTCAGCTAATTCGAATCACTGAACGTGACCTGTCGACCGTGTTTGTGCTTCGTGGAGGGTTGTTAAATCAAATATTAGGCAAATAACACGGCTTGCTGTGCGGTTAATGGACTAACAGAACGTGAGAAAGTTTGTGCTCCTGTTTTAAGGTCAGTGAAATTCAACTATTTTTATTTATATGTTAGTATTAATTAGCAGGTATCGGTGTCTGTGCTCAGCATACCTGGCTTGCTAGCTTAGTTAGCTAGCCTTGGGTTAAACCAAAGATCCTCTAGTCTAGACGGATGATACCGCATTACAGGTAGCACCAGTGGTATGAAATGGGACACAGTTCCGGTGTCCTAAGTAGGCGCTGTCCCTCAACCCCTCCCTCAGGCCAAGGCAACTGGCATGAAATGTGACAGAAGCTAATATTAAAATCTAGCCCTGGGAAAGAAAAGACAGATCCGTTTTTCTTGTTATTACAGCCTATTGCTGCACAAAGCTCGGGCATTTTTAACACTAATTTATGGATTATTTGTCCCTGCCAAAAGAATACAACAATAGACGATACAACACAGATACATTTGCGCCTTTTTTGCCGCTGTTTTTTTTCATCTACTAACAACATCTGTTCAGCGCAGTACAAAGTCATGTCAATTTAATAGGCTGATAATCTGTAACTGTTAAGCAATGAAAAAAGTTTCTCGGTATCTCTACTGTCTCTGGTTAAACTTTGAGCAAGACACCCAGCTGTGCTAACAATGCTAACGGCTGCATATGCTTGCCACAGTTATTACACCGGCATGCACCGAAGTCTGAGTGCCACTCACACCCTATCTCTTGGCTCATTTTTGGATGGGATTAGCCCAGAGTTGGACAGAGTGGGACCTGCCAAGATGGTGACAGCGTAGCAGGCCCGAGCTTCAAAACTGGCCTTCAGAAACATATGAGTGACATAATGGTGGCTATATCCATCATTATTTACAGTCTGTGGGCATATGGATATATATTTTTTGTTTGTGAACATGCATATATATATATATATATATATATATATATATATATATATATATATATATATATACACACACATGTACACACTTACATTTAAATGACCTAAACATAGTTTTCAGTAAATATAAAGTGGTACATGTTGGCAGAGTGTGGGATTTTTTTTTTTGATCAGAGAGAGAGAGAGAGAGCATGAAAATGATTTTAAGAGAAATGACAGACTATTTTAAATGTGTGTGCGTGTGTCTGCGCACGTACAACACTGTGACTACTTCAGTATTTCTGAGTTTGCACATACCCCATTATTTCCTCTCTTCCTCCCACCTGGTGATTTGAGGTGCTGATAAAAGAGGACCGCTTGATGATTCATCACTTTTTCTTCAACCTCCTTCTCTTCATCCCAGTCTTTATTTCCATGTGAGGAGCAACCAGACAGGGAATGTCTTTATCCTGTTTTAAGTGTAATGTCAGAAGCTGCAGTGCGACACTCACTGTCAGCAAGCCTCCTCTTAAAAGTTCACATTTCTTTTCAGAGCTAGTTCATTCGCTAAAATAGACTTGTGGATCGACCCTAAGCAGAGTGTGATTAATTTTGAGCCACCGGACAAGGTGTCATCCTCTCTCTTTGTCCCATCAGTCATCTGATGCCAGTGGAATGTAATCACCTATTACGTCTCACTGTGACCCCACAGATGGTTCATTTTGGTTAAAGAGCCACACCGAAACCCAATCACAAGCTGGGCAACCAGTTCTGCCTTCTTTGTGTTATTGACAATGAAATGTGTAGATGTTGCAGAGGACGGACAGGGAGTGAGTTCTGTGATGGTGCCAGTAGGGATGAAGATTAATGACACCACCGGGCCTGTGTCTCCTGTTTAATAACGCTTATTCATCACTGTCGCTGCATGCTGACGGTCCTGCACAGCGCAAACACATCCACAAAAATGAGCTAAACACACAGACACACGCACCTCATAACCAGAATAAGAGATTATTTTTTTCCACTTCATATTCACAACAGTTTATGCATGCCTGTGTTTGTGTGTGAGTGTTGGAGTAACTTGACATGTTAAGTCCCTAGCTGTGTGTGCTCATGAAAGTATTCCTTCTCATTGCAGTGATCTGGGTTTAGTAGATTTGCATACAATTGCACAAAACAAGCTTATCACAGAGACTTGTGTAAACATCTTTTATATGATTTGAAAGCACGGTGCACAACCACATGCCTCGCAGAGGAGATGAAAGGAGGCTAGAAGTGAAGAGAAACAACTGAATGAAGAAAAAATAAGGGACCTCTGGCCTTCCACTGCTGTGCGAATGAAAGCCATTTTGTCTTCAGTGTTTCTGCTCTCCGCCTTTCCACTCTCACATACACTCTCGTGTATGTGTGTGTGTGTATTGCGATCTTTTTCTCTCGGCTTCCACTTTTCTTGCACAGGCATTTCTCTTCCTAATGGAAAATAAAGACTGGAGAATGGCCAAGATAGGGGCTCCAAATGAAAAACATGGAGTCAGTGACCTGAGGCCAAGGCCCGTCCATCTAGGCCTAAAGCCCGAATGAGTCTGGCTCTTCTCTTCCACTGCAACTGATGTCTGCCTGATTTTAGAATGTAAAGTGGATATTAAATATGTAAACATCCCTGACAAAATGGCAGGTTTTGTGATGTAAAAAACAAGATGAATCATTTCAGAATTTTCCTTGCAGAAATGTCAAATTGCGAGAGCATCTCCTGTGCGCAGCGCACTTCAGGTCACCCCACAGATTTTCAATTGGATCCAGTTCTGGGCTGTGGCTAGGCCATTCCAATACTTTAATCTTCTTATGGCAAAGAAGGGTCGTTGTCATACTGGAAGGTGAATTTCCTCTACATCTTCAGCTTTCCAGCAGATGCCTGAGGGTCGCCAATATTGACTGGTGTTTGTAGTTGTTCATAATTCCCCCCATCTTGACTGAAGCCCCAGTTCCTGCTGAAGAAAAGCAGCTCCAAGCATGATTCTGGCACCACCACATTTCACTGTGGTATGGTGTTATTTAAGTAACGTGCTGTGTTGTTTTTGTGCCAAATATACCTTTTTAGAATTATGGCCACAAAGTTTAGCCTTGATCTCATCAGACCACCTTTTCCCACGTGGTTCTGGGGGACTGGATGTTTTTTTTTTTTTTTCTTTGCAAAATTTGCCGGTCTTGGATGTTTGTCTTTGTGAGAAAAGCCTTTTGTCCGTCTACACTACCCCGTAGCCCAGACATATGAAGAACATGGTTTTGTGGCCAGAAATTCCTGCAGCTCCTTTAATGTTGCCATGCGCCTCTTGGCAGCCTCCCTGACCAGTTTTCTCCTCGTCTTTTCATCAGCTTTGGAAGGGACATCTTGTTCTTGGTAATGTCACTGCTGTGCCATATTTTCTGCACTTGTTGATGATTGTCTTCCCTGTGCTCCTTGGTATATCTAATGTTCTGGGAATTATTTTGTACCCCACTCCTAATCAATACCTTTTCAACAAAAAGATCCCACTCATGCTTTGGAATCTCATTGTGAACCATGGCTTTTGCAGTAGGATGCAACTAAGAAGATGTCAGGAAAATCCTACAACAGCTGAACTTTATTTGGGGTTAATCAAATCACTTTAGTCAGGTGTATACTAGCTACTATTGAGCATAAGTTTGTATGTGATTGCCTGTTTGTGAATATACTGAAATGATAAGAATGTGCACAATAATGTTTAGGAAGATGTTGAAGATTTTCACTGCGTTTTCAGGCTGTAGAAATTTTAAATTTTTTTTTTCCCATATGTAACACAAATTTAGACCCACTTCAATATCTTACAGGAACTTGACACATCTTGTCTCCTCATCTCTCCCATCCTCTGTTGGGATTGACTGTCTCTCATTTTATCTCTTGGAAAAGTAGCTTTCAATAGTTTACCCAAAGTTTTTTGCCACTGTTAAAAGATAGGAGCTGGATAAGATTACTGTGGAGCCACTGAGATTTCAGTCAATATGAGAGAGAATTGTTGTGACAATGTTGTGCTGCAGAGTTGACAGCATGATCAATTCCAAGTATTCAGAGCAAATCTGCAAACAGATCATAAGTTGAAAGATGTGGCCTTGCTTTAAGCTATGATTTTGCTTTTTAAGTAATTTACAAAAATAGATGTTTTTTTTTCAGTGAAGGATGACAAAAAGCCTGAACTGCATCTCTATACTACATATTTTCTCATAAGATTTTCATGATTAAGGCAGCTTTATATGCAGAAATCTTAACCTGATTAGACTACACTCACAGATTCTTCATATTTTCTCAGCTATCCTCCTTAATATCTTTGTCCATCCAACCTCCAGTGTTTTAACAGACTGCCCTCCAAAACCAGCTAGCTCGCCCACCACCATCATTTTCCAGATTTGGCCAGTAGTCATGGCATGTAATGGCTGAGAGGGTTAGTCTGTGCATAGCCCACACATCCAGCTTATCTCGGTCTGCAGAGAACGAATGAAACAAAAGATTAAATAAAGGATTTGTCGCTAGCAAGGCTGCGGCTAACGATTTTCCCACTAGCATAAACGCTTTTCCAGATAGCTTTTTCAATCACATAGGCTATGCTACAGCTACAGCAGAGATTGAAATTGTCCCAAACATTGCAGTCCAACTTGTAGCCTTAAGCAAAATGGTTAGGCTTAAGTCTTTTGTCTCCCAATGGGGTTAGAACTGGTCATATTAAAGTGAATGCATCACAGCAACAATCTTAGTAAATATGCCTCTCTGTCAAAAATGGAAAAATGGCCAAGACACACTGTGTGAAGTTAAAATATATATAGAAAGTCTTTTTTAAAGACTATATTTGTCTATGTTTTGGTCAACTGCCACCATTACAATATCGAATTAACTACTACAGTTCATGTTTCCAGTATACCCATAGATGTATGGGCAGCTATCACTGGGTTCCTGTTGTACTGAATTACACTTAAAAACATGATGGTCCTTAGGCAAATTCTGGCATTATAAGGAGCATCTTTGTTTCTGACATCTAAGCAGATTTATGGTTTATTCATGGTGTACAACAGCTACATTGAAAGTGTTTGAAAGAGTATGTTACACTGAATCTACAAATGTGTGTATCATGCCTGTGTGTTCAGATTTGACTGAGGTTTGACTTTTGATGCATACTGGGGCAACTGGGCGCTTGTAGCTTCCATGAGCTGCGTGTTGTTGCTACCTCTGCTGCAGCCAACTGATGATCATGTACCGCACAGAGACCAACCCCCCATCCTCCAAACATCCTGAACCTGCCTCAAACCTCTTCACTAACGAGATGTTCTGCTTTGTGTAGGAGGACACCCCCCCCCCCCCCATCAACTCAACCAACACCACGACAAGTGAGCAAATGCTGATCAGGGATGTGACGTTGAAAGCTTTGGAAAGAGCAAGTAAGTGGAGCTATTTTGTCAAACTATTGTTTTATAATGTAATTAATAATGAACTATAATGCTCAGAAATCACACATGTTGTATGTTCATCGTATGTAGCGATATAAATGACTCAATAGATACCACAACTCCAAATAACATGGAAAGAATACCAAATTAAATACCAACCAATTCCTGTCGTAATATCAAAGGACTGAGGTAGAGTACCGACATCATAGATATGAAGGCAATTAAGAAATACAAAGAGCTGTGATATGGGCAACTGGGCATACAAAACAAGCAAATAAATAAATAAATAAAGGGGAAAAATACTAAATAAAATGTATTTTTCTGAGCCTAATTTTCAAATCATTTTAATAATGCAAATGATTATGTTTGTTATACTATACAACATACCCTAGCATATCAAAAATGGTCACTCCAACCAGCTGTCAGACAAAGAGCCAGAGGAGACAAACCCCTCCTGCTGTGGATTCATGGTCCACTTGGGCCTGAAACCAATTTGAGACACATAAAGCGCTCTTCATCTTGTGTAATGGCACTGGATCATACTCATCACTTGTACCGCAGGGGTTAAGACCCTTTAAAGAGATTTATTCCAGTTAGTCATTACATATGCTAAACATACCTCTTATCACAACCATCTCGTGAAGACTCTAATTACCATTTAAGGTTAAACTGCCCCAATTTGCATATATGTAAATCATATAGATTTTTTTGCATGGGGTGGTAATAGATTTTTTTCAGCATTTAACCCCATGTTAACGAGGGACTGTAACAAATGGGTGTTCAGTTTCTCCCCCGACCTGCTGTCTGTGCTGTCAGCAGAAACAATTAGGCTTCCTGTGGTCAGACATGATAGTAAAATGGCTAATTACATCGTCGTCGTCTTCTTCTGCCAGCATTCAGCTCAGCCAATCGTTGGACAATGAAATTAGCCATCCAGTTCACTAAAGCTGTGTTGAGGAAATTATTTTGTGGTGGTGCTATATAGTGTGTGTGTCTGTGTGTATTGTGTTTGCTGTGATCAAAAGTCAGCTGTAAAGCTTTATGTTTGAGACCAGAAAGCTCATTTTTAATGTAAAAATAGAAATTTTCTCTTGTGAAATGTTGTTTCTGCCTTCCTTTGAGTTCCATTTCCCATTCCAAGTCTCTCTCTCTCTCTCTCTCCCTCTCTCTCTCTTCCTCTCTCTCTCTCCAAATTTATGAGACACGCGCATTTGCCAATAAGGGAATTCCACACAGTGAACTGTAGGGAAACAGACTTCAAATGTGTTTTAAATACAGACTGTGCTAGTCTCTTTTAAGCTTTCTTTTCTCTCATGTCTAGCCTAATAAGCAAAGCTGCCAAGCACCCAGCGTCTTGCAAAGTATTGTGTATTTTCCTTTTATGACAAGCAAACTTTTGGATATGATTTTTTTTTTTTTTTACTTCTGCTTTGCTTAAATACAGCTGCAGAACAAACTGTACAAATACCCACATGTTGCTGAAATCTTGAGACAAAACACAAGGAGATGCACTGTGGATGACAACAATTTAGATCTTGAAGTTGCATATAACCATTGTCTCAACAGCTTGAATATTACAGTATTTCAACAGGTGGATTTTAAGAGAATTTGTTAAACCTGGACATTACTAAAAAGGTATACACAAGCAGTCAGACAATCTACTAATTCTAATTCTAATCTACTAATCCTCAGGCTAGCTGAACCTACTTGAAGAGAAAATTATTATTATTAAACAGTAAAATTATTTCCCTAACTGTCTAATTTAAACAACAGACTTTTACCTGCCGTTTTCTGTGCATATATTTTGGTACGATACACTTGTTCTGACTCTGCAGCCTTGTTACACATGTATGAAACTCAAACTCATATATATATATATATATATATATATATATATATGAAATCACTCAAACCTGGATATCACCAAAATGGAAGAGGAAGGGGAAGGGATGCAGGAGTTAAGTTAAGAAAGTCTACTTCCAGACCAATGTAGTCCCTGAAAATTAAAGTGGTTTAGATGATCTGGATTAATAGGTACTTCCATTTACCTTCTTTGTCTCTTCTTGATAAGAGCATCTGCTGAATGCCTGACATTGACTGTTACTGTAATAAGGATCTTCTGTCGTGGTAAAGACCGCGTCTACAGACATGTGTGATCCAGTCTGATGGGCTGTTTCTTACCTCGAAGCTACATAGATTGTGACTTCATGTTTTCCTCTGACCTTTCTCAGAGCTCTTTAATGACATGGAGCTCATACCCTGCTGCGTATGGATCTCCCTCAACAAGTGAATGTTTTGCAGTGCTTTGACATTTAACCTTTGCTCACATCTGCTGTGGTCCATCGGCTGCCAAATCTGCTGATATAATTGATTTTTGTGTCACATGCAAGCTGGGTATGTTACCTCCAGGTCCCTCTATAGACGTCCCAGTGATCTCATTTTGCACTTTCTCTTGACATGGAAAGTGGCTCCTGAACTTTGTGCCTCTTTCTTCTATAATTATTCTGTATAATTCACTGCATTCCTCCTTATTGTAGGCAGCTCTTACTGAAGGGAGAGCAGTGAGAAAAGGTCCCTAAAGAGGGTTGGCGATCAAAGATTATGGTTAGAGTTGCATCTCAGATTACTGTCTGGCTGATATTTACCTACATTCGTAACATCAATACTCCATTCGTTACTACATGATCCAGTTGCATAGCGTTTCCTATGCAAACTGTGGGGAAATCAAAATGTTGGTCTGTTATGTAGCATTGGGTTGCACTTTCAAAGGTATATTTATCATTCAACAGATATTTAAAGTCTGCCTGGAGTGGTAAGATATTTGTCTGGGGCAAAACAAACTTTTAAATCCATTATTTCTACAGGCTGCACCATCTACTGCCCTGACTTGCCCTAGGCTAGGGCAGTGAAAAATAGGAGACTGTGAAAGTATTGGATTTAAATGTTGGTTTTGCCCTAAGCAAACATCATCATAGCACAAAAATACCTTTGAATACTCAACACATCGCTTGGTTAAAAGTTAAAAAAGAATACTATGACTTTTTCCCTCAGGTTTGCATTAGGAATGCCAGGCGACCAAAACAGAGTTATGCAAGGACTGCTTAAGTCTAAAATGTTGCTGTTACTCATTATCACAGGTCTCACATGAAATTGTCTAGTACTTCTGCATTTCTTTTACGAATATAATAAAAAAGAAATTAAGAAAATTTAAGGGAAATAATAACATCTGATTTTTTTCTGTTGGGCATGATTCATTTCTATAATAGTGTGTGCTGAAGAATCCAAACAAACTTTGACTAGATGAAAGCAAATAAATGAAATTTGCATATGCTGTCTTTAATGTACTACAAGCATCACGTCTTCTCTACGAACTTATGTCCACTACTGCTCACATCCTCACAGCAAGTTTCATTTTGTTATCATGTTTTGAAACGATGCTGTTTGACATGCATTAGATGGTTCTGTCCATTTATGTGCTATCAAAATAAAAGCCAGGGCCCATCTATCTGCAAATGCTGCAGTTATGGATATAATATAGATAGATATGTCTGCCTCGGTTGCTATGAACCAAAGCAATTTTCTGATCCCATCGTGCCAAGTGCGTGCGTGCGTGCGTGCGTGTGTGTGTGTTTTCTAAAGCAGATTTTCCCATTCAACTGAATGGGAAAGTGGTCTCAGACATTTGGACCTGACTGTGTATGGGGGTGTAAGATGGAAAATTCACACAGAGTATATATGCCTATATGTATACTTTGTAAAATTAGGACCTAAAACTCTAGAGGAAAGCTTAGCAACATAAGGCCGATGTAAGTGGAAACAAAATACAGTGCATTCGGAAGTATTCAGACTCCTCAACGTTTTTCACGGTTTGCTGTTGCAACCTTAAGCTAAAATAATTTCAATTCATACACCCCATATTAACAAAGTGAAAACAGGATGTTAGACATTTTTGCAAAGGGAAAACTGAAAGGAGCAAAGTATAGAATTAGGGTTCGGTTCCCGGCCAGGCAATATGGTTCTGAAACTGATGCACTAGTGACCTCCCAAGTGTGTTTCTCTTCCTTTCTGCTACAGCATGCTTCAATACTAAACTAATCTGCCCAAGTCTACCCCTGAAAAGGATTAACCATACATATTTAGAAGATGGATGAATGCTCGTATACAAAGAGGAAAACCTGTAACAAACAGGCTACGTGAATCCCTAGTTTCTTGGCTTTACAGGAAGCAGTCACGTTCAGAAATGTAGTGGGTACTTAGTCAGACACAATATCCTAATTTGCATACAAGTCTTGACAGTATTTAAACACTATACCACTACTGATTTAAGAAGTCAACACTTCCAGACAATATTAAATCTGATCATGCATTGGCCGGGAATCGAACCCGGGTCAACTGCTTGGGAAGCAGCTATGCTCGCCACTATACCACCAATGCCTGGAAGAAAGGCATTGCTGTTTCTTCAAATCTAGTGAACACAACACAGCACGCCATAACTTTTACATGCCTGGTTAATAGGGCTGCACAAGTAATCAAAATATCCTCTGACCTAAGGAAGTACATATTTTAACCCAAACCATGATCTTTCCTGCAACCTAACCAAGCAATTTTGTGCCTAGATTTAACCAAACCAAGGGCGTTCAATAAGCTTAACCACATTTATTAGTGTAACCATGACAACGTATGTTTGGTACGCCACTGCCTTAGGGATGCTATTTCAGGTGATGCTCCAATGGTCCATATCAAAAGTAGGGACATGGTCTTTAAGGCTAGAGCACTAAAACTAGTTGTTTAAGATTATAGAAAGATTGTGGTCAGGGTTAAAAGAATCACTGTTATTAGAAAACGCGATGTAAACCTGGATCTCTAGTGTCCATGACAACATCAGAAGGCTCTTCTGATTTGGACACTGGATTAGTAGGCTGGGCAGGTGAAGTGAGGAGGCTGTTTCATTGATTGGACCAAACAGCAATGAGCTTCTGTAAGGACCAACCATGGAGCTGGAGCATTATTGTTCTAGTTATGTATGAACATGTAACTGATACAACCCATTACAACAGAAATAATGCCACTGGCATAGGCGATGACATGTAATTTACATTTTTTTGTGATTTAGCCACTTGACAGACTATAATATTCTATCAATTCATAGCCACAATGTAAACAGACATAGGACTCATTATTACAGCACAAGTCCCTTGCTATCACAGATGGCCCCTATCGATCCATCACCTCAGTGTTTTCCATCTCCCTGCCCCGATGTCAGCCTTCTCTTCTTTCTATTAAATGCTTCAGTGGGAGTTACTAGCCACTCAATCATTTCCTTCCCCTTTGATCAAAGCTGATGAGTGGGGGGGGTGGTCATTGTGCTGGGACTCCAGGGTGAAGAGGCTGGACCCCTTGGGGTCAGCTTCAAGCTCACACAGATATTACATCATGTTTATCTAGGAGGGGTACAGACTCATCCTCAGCCACATGTGCCAGTGTCCTGCAGGATGACTTTGATCTTGACTACCTACTGTCCTGCTGCTTCCCCAGGGTCAGATACAAGTGAAAACCATAACTTCTCTCAGATTAAAGCTGCTAAACCCCCTTTTCCAGGGGCGAAAGATCCTATTGCCTGCCCTCTGACCTTTGACCTGCCCCATGAGGACTGAAAAGGAAAAAATAAAACCCCTGTTAACCGTAGCTGTGGAGAGACAAGAAGCAATATGGCTTTGAAGCAAAGGATAATATGAAAGTATCAAGTCAGTGTGAGACCTGTTTCTGGTTTTATCCCTCTTTCCGTCTCTCTCTGACCATTTCTTGCTGTCAAGGTGATGTTGCCGGGCAACAGCCAAAGGGAAATAGGATTCGGCATGGCAAGGTCAAGACTGAATGCCTCACACATCTTGCTCTTTCTCTCACACACACACACACACACACACACACACACACACACACACACACACACACACACACACACACACACACACACAGCTCTTGTAGTGAACCTTGAGCTAGATGCTGCAAATCCCCTAAAATCCTCCTTGACTTTTTATTTTCATCTGATTCCAAGCCGCCCGACTCTTTGCCCTGCCTTTATCCGTCTCAGACATTGCCTTTTTTCCAGCCACTCGTAATAAAGCTGGGGGGTTGGGGGTGTGGGATGGGAAGAGGTAGCCTCCTTAATGTGCCAAGAGACCATCTTGCTTTTCCACTGCAGAGGTGTGGAGGGATTACTGCCCCGGTGCTGACCTTGTGTGCACAGGGGTCACAGAGATGGTTACTCAGTTTTTTTGGCCATTATCCAGCCAGGCTTCAGTGGTGGGGACTGTAAAAACCAAAGACAACTTAAAGGAGTGATTGAGAAGATAGTGGAGTCCGAAATTTGCTTGAAGATTATGAAATTTCACTACTCAGGGATGTTGGTGGAGTCATTTCGAGATGCTGTGGGTCTTGGGACCTTGGACATGTTCTATCGATTTTGTACACTTTAATTAATGTATTTAATGTTGGCTTGGCTTGTTGGCTTGTTACCCTTTTAATATGAAGGCATTTGACTCATAACTGGTTGCATGTGTGTAAACTGTAAGCAGGTCATTTGTCATTAGTATTAAGTTGTTGTTGAAGAGTTGTAGTCGATAGATCATTTATGTACTCTAGAATATAGTGTAATACACCCCAGCTTAAAAAAATATTTAGATGGACAAAACAGGAGCATTTAAAGGAATTATTTCGCCAGTTCAATTCACTGGACATGCAATTGAGTAGTAGACAATGAGCAGACAATGTTTATTTTATTTTGCATCCATTTCATTTTTTTTAGATATATTTAGAGATATGTAAATATTTCAGTATATACAATATATGCAAACCATTTACTAACTAGTATATGAGTGAGTTGTGAAAACCTTTAACTCTGTTCTGTGTTGACAGCGTGGCTTTGTGCAATTGCTTGAATTTTACCTATTTGCAGCATGTTTCCTAATGCCGCATTATCTGTAGTATACGGTGTATATGGTGAATTTGTTTCTTATTTAGCTTTAATTTATTTGCAGAACTTCTAAATGTGATACATGTGTTGATAAAGACGTGAAGATCTAGTCCTGGTACAGTGAGCATTGAGCTCATTAGAGGCTTGAAGAGGTACAACGATACAGTATTCCACAAAAAAAAGCTAAAGTTGAAGAAAAATCTGACAAACATTCTTAGTCTGTCCAGTAACTTTAGTTTTGATATCATTGAGATACATTTGAGATGCTGTAATAGAAGCATTACTTTGAGCATTTTTGCCTTTTCTTAGATAGCAGACAAAAAGCAAGCTGACAGGAAATCATGGCAGCGAGAAAAGGGGGGCGGCATGCAACAAAAATACACGGTTGGCACCTTAACCCCCTGCAGTGTGTGTACCTTCTCTCTGTTTAGTACATTTTCCCCTTACCTTAGCCTTACTCTTCCCCTGCAGTTTCTTGCAGCTTCATCTCAGTGTCATTTCTTTAAAACTCTTTTTGTCATTTTATTAAATATGCTGAACATGCTGTAAACATAAAACATGTCTTGTAGTTCCAGTAACAAATGTGCAGGGAAGTCATGGACTATTCAGCTGTTCAATTGTCATTAACTCCTCTTCTACATTATGAGTATCTCTGCTCTGAGTACCCTGTCAATTTGAAAGTCTTTCAGAGGAGTGACAGTCTGTTTTTTCTTCAATCATTGAACTTTCGCTGTCCAGAGATGAAAGATTTGGTTTTTAGCAAAGATGCTGAAAATGTCAAATGCATCTAATGTATGGTGATGGTTACCATGCTGTTGCGTGCAATGGCACTTTCATTAACTATTTGTGAAACGTTGTAAGCAACCATATTTTGTTCTTTAAACAAGTAATGTCTTTGTTTCTGATGACAGCTTTGATGTTCGTGCAAAATGGAACCTGAGGTCATAGTGTTAGCTTGAAGCAGCATACATATCCAAATTAACTACTCCATTTCCATTTTACTTTTTAATCATCCAGAGCAAGTCGCTCTGAATGAGCAGATAGGGAGTTTAATTTTGTGCAAAGTAAACATCAAAAAAAAAAGTGGAGCTGTTGATGAGAAACAAGCCTGTGACATTTCAGCCTTCACAAGCGGACTCTTTCAACTTGATGCAGTTGTGATTTATTAATTTATTTATTTTTTCGGCGGAGGTATTTAATTTGTCTGGCAGGTATGCAGGGAGAGAAGTGGAGCAGGAGGGGAGCAGGGAGGCCTCATGGGCATCAGGCAGGAGGGTAAACAAGCTTCAAAGCCCCAGCAGAAGCCTCAGACTTGACCCGGGGTGAAGCACGACTCATTAGTTACACGCCAGGCAGCATCTGGAGTAATCGCACTAAACACCATGGACTATATCACTCTGAACTCCACACACAATGAGTGAAAGCAACAGGGTGTACCGTTTGGGAAAATGTTCTTTTTAAATGGTTATAAAACACCTAAAAAAAAAATTGTATTTATTTAATCTGAGTTAGTTAATGAAAATAGAGGAATATGATTCATACTTTACAATTAATTGACTTTTCTCATGTCTAATCCTCTTAGCCTCACACTTTTCTGAAGTAAGAATCAAAAGGTGCAGCAGAAACACATCAAATACTTTCTATTTTTTCTATCTGCTAAATTTCACTTTATTGAATGAGGTTACAGGGAATTTCCTTGCTGGTACATGCACCTAGAAGCACTTCTCCTGCAAAATGACAACACAGCATTTCTCCAAATTAATGTTTCATATTTTAAATGAGATTTTTGTCTGGAGCTGCGATACATTTCAGCTTTATTGAGGCATTTGCTTTCCTGGGAGCAACCTCCATGCGCCACATAGATCAGATAAACCTGGTTGTACAGTATATCCGAGGCACTTGCACAGAAATCCATCAGCGCACTCTCTTATCAACAGAGGAAATCATTGATTTATTACAGGCGGAGAATACTGTACTTGTCAAAGCACACCAACCCGTCCAGCTATCACTTTGATCATGTAATGACAAAATACAGTGATGAAAACCTCATAAGGTGTAGTCGCGTGTCCGCCTGCTGCCTTAGACCTCACGGCTGAGCCCATCATTCCCTCTGACAGCTACTGTGGTCGTCTGATGATGGATAACTGGGTGGCAGATGTTTCAGGAAGTAGCCCATTGATAACAGTCCCAGAGGAGCCACCTGATTGGAGTTCATCGCCCCTCCCCCTGTCCCACCAGCCCATCTATCACTGTCTGAAATTGGAAGCTGCCCTTGAGTGTCAGATACTAAGTGTTGATGGAATAGGTGCTGATGAGATGCACTGATTTGAGTGCTGCATGGTATCTAGAGCTGGCTAGGATGATTGTTTCTGACTTTATGGACTCTTTATATATGTACAGAACCCTGCTTATTGAGTGTGATGCACCTGTAAATAACATACTCGAACAAATGCAGACATTTTAGATTTTGGGCATTTAGCCCAAAGCCATTGCAGTACTTCAGATGCTGTGACACTATGTGTGTAAAGCTGGCAGCACAGTGGTGAAATGCACTAGCTATATCATAAAGTTGTGTCTTCATATGATGCATCTCACTTGACGCCGGTATGTATCGGATGTGCAGGCATGTACAACTAGGAGGAGATCCTGAGGTAGACGCAAAATATGTTGGAGAAATTATGTCCTATCTGCCCTGCAAAACTCTCTGAGATACCTGGATGACACGTGGATAGATGGATCTATTGACATGGACTGAATGTTTGTGTTTGGCTTGAATATATCCTACATTGCCTATATCATCACAGTGTAAAAAAAGGGGGCTGTTTTGATGAGTCCAGCTTTCCGCATATGGATTTACTCAACATCAGGATTTCATCTGGACAAAAAATTAGACAAAACTACAGGGTGTCCCTTAAAGAGAATGAGTACATTCCATCACCACTCCATTGTAGCTTTATATGGTTATTTTGGCCAGTGAATGGGTGCACATAAGTAGCCCTCTTGTCACCCAAGTACCTTTCTGGTTACCAAAGTCCCCATTTGGTTAGATCAAGGGCCCTTGCCCGTGCAAGCTTAGGGCAAAAATCAATCCTAACTCTGATCATAAGGCTGCGTTGTTTGATGTTATTGTGTGTTGTTTTCCTTTTTATTTTTGCTCCTGCCCCTTAAGAGAGTCTTACAACGCCACTGCACTGACTTACTGTTTTATTAGGCTGAGTGGTTTTGCCTTGTGACCCTTTTATAGTCGAGCTATGCCCACTCAACCACTTGTCTAAGACTGCACATCTATGAGCTGTGACCAGTTCAAAGAGTAAAGTTTCATTTTTCTGTATTAGAAAAATACATTTATTGTATTATTAGATCCCCTCTGGATCAACAGTGTTTAAGCCATAGGAAGTGGTTATGGTGCATTGTCCATATCTAATGTCCTGATGTCACAGGACTGGCCACACTGTTAGGCTGAAATGCAACCTTTTGGGGCGTCATGTGCAAAAACAGTGCTTATCACCAAAAATGTCACGAAAGTAAAAAGCGCAGACTAAGAGACTCCAGGATCACCAGTGTGAAAGTGTCAGGTAGCTAATGTTGCCTTTTTAAACGGACAAAGAGATCTGCCCTCCGTGTGCTGCTGTTGTTCGTACTTTCAGCCGCACGGTTACTCTTCTGAGGCTTTCGGCAGGATGCAAAAAGCATTCAGCTCTGAAGGATTTGAGAAACAGTGCAATCGTCCTGAATTTAAATAGGTTCAGGGCCCTGCGTACAGATGGCTGGGTACACAGCCAGATACGGCGTTCAATAGTTCAGAGCCCACTCTTTTCTCTCTCTAATCGCACCCTCTCTTTTTCTCATTGCTGTCTTTTGCGGCCTCTTTATCATTCTGCTCCTCTGTACACCTTGTGCATGTACATTCACAAACACACATCCAGAAGCACACACTCTTTTACTCTTTTTCATTCTCTCGCTGTCTCTCTCACCCTCAGCCAGCATTGCCTCTGTTTCTCCATCTAACATCCCCCCTTTTTTCCTCTCCCCACTTCCTATTTCCCACTACTGAGGAATGAGATAAAGAAATCGTTTTTCTTTCACCGCCAATCAGGTCGGCACAATTACACAAACCAGCAAACACGCTTCTCTCTTTGTGTCTCTCTAACATGCCCTCTTTCTTTTTTCTCTTCCCCCTCCTTTCCAAGTTTCCAAACACTGAGAAACGAGATAAAGAAATCACTTTTGGTCGTAGATGCAATGGCATAAACTAGCAAGCATACACCTTGAACTGTCCCTCTACCCACCATTTTCCTTGTCTCTCACTCTCCACCTTTTGTTTGTTCTTTTTCTCTGCATACAGTCTCAAACATTTATTTTCTTTGCTTCTCTTTGAGGCACAACCTCAAACTGTGCAGATAAAGCAGTCCAGACGTTCACGTTTCACTGAACAAAAGTCTGACACAATGAGGGAACACCGTTCCTGCAGCGCAACCGAGTGATAGATTAACACCATAGTACCAGATTAAAACAAATGGGGACCAGTGAAGGCTTCCAGACATCTTAGATCTCATCTGATGTAACAGGGCACCCGGGGAACCAGATGCCGGGAAAATGAAATGTGCAGGGATGGAGCAATTCCACTGCGTCATGCATGCTAAGTTGTGTTACTTTCTGTCACCAGGAGGCCTTCAGAATTTCAGTAGCGTCTCCTAAAAGGTAGTGCCAGCTTCATGCATGTATCTTGCAGTTGTATTTCATACAATTCACTACAAAACCACAAACTACAGCCTCAAAAAAAAACGTGGATTTAAATCCGCCCTGGCACAGTGTTTGCAAAGGTAGCATCAACTGCAAGGTGTGTTTCTTGGATTCTTAGGTTTTCTGTTTTTCCCTCATTGTAAATATATTTTATATTTCACTTAGGACCTAGCGATAAGGCTGAAATCATGATGGTGACATGAATGTTTTGTCATAGGAACATGGAAGTTGTGGACATACTAATGCAGCCTTAGAGGAAATCTCAACTATTTCTACCTATGTTTTGGCTTACAGAATGATACAGATCACTGCCACTTCTGTTGCAGTGTGAACATTTCATGACCTCTCTCCCATAACGTGGGAAATGCATTTCAGCTTTAAATGGCAGCATCCAGAAACTGGTTCATTGAGTACGTTTACTGGTCAAATAGGATCTGAAATCAAGAAGTGAGACGAGCTGTGACTCTGTGGGAAACCGTAAATGATGCAAGGCCTGAAATTCATGAATGAAATCATCGCAGGAAGAAATGGAGGAAATGGAAGAAGTGCTCTGGCAGGAGAATAAACAGTGAAATGTAAGAGAAAATAAATTCTGTATTGAGCTTTTGGAGAAGTTCCAGTCTGCGGGTGTGCTGTTACATTAGTAGGTCTTTACAAGAGTGTTGAGAAACAGAAGGTTCGTCTTTGCTATCTCCTAAAACATATACTAAACATACTACATGTACCACTTACACAATGTTTGCAAACTTGCTACAAAATCCTTTAACTCCTTGTTTTTGATTGTTCATTATTTCTGTTAAAACAGAAACCATGCAAAGTAATAACTTCATACTTTCTTTAGTCATTTATGCAGTAGTATTCATGGTGGTCCATGCATTTGTTTGCTTCTTGCCTGGCATAAAGGGTAGACATTTAATCCAAACAAGTTAATTAACGGGGAGATAGCATCAGCGCAAACAAGGCTAATGAAATAAACACTGTCCTAAAAGAAGAGATTAGCAATTAAGCTATTGGAGCGCAGAGTCATTTATGTTCCATTGTGCTGTCTTTTAATTGTGGCACAGTAATGAATACTGCTCCTGCCTTTTATATCTTTGTGTGTGTGTGTGTGTGTGTGTGTGTGTGTGTGTGTGTGTGTGTGTGTGTGTGTGTGTACGTGTTTGAAGTATGAATGTGTGCTGTTGGGTAATAATAACCCTCTCTTGCCTATTTGTTTACCAGCCTTTGTTTACTGAAGGACAGTATGGCTGTCTTCTGTTTTACAGCTACAATACTGACACTGTGTGTACAAACTATCCTACACTTCCTGTATATGAGATGATGATGTGTTTGTATTAGACAGGGAGAGTTATGGGTGATCTTCTTGAGTTTATTGTCCGCTTAATACACTGTTGTGAAATGTGGCTGATTTAAACAAATGGTAGTTTGAGAGGCAGTGTGTGCCCGTACATGTGTTTATTTGACTGACTGAAAGCAGAGAGGGTGTATAAGTATGTGTGTTTATAGTTGCGTCTGCACATATATTTGTCTCCTTTTGATATGTACAGTACGTGTATGAAATTCCTGCACATGCACATTCTATATACAAGCGCCTGTCACACATTCCTCGTCTCCTTTTGAAAAATTTAGAAAGTTCAAGTGTTGTACATCCTCCATGTGTCATGCATCTGCCCCTGTGTGTGTACACTATATCACACTCATGCACACTCATGCACACACAGGAAACACAAACTGCTCTCGGCTTGTGCATGTGCGCGATTCATCTGGTCTGGTCCTGTTCTCACTGATGAATGGAGAGCAGAGGGCTCTACAGCGACCAGGACACATGGCAACTCCCCCTCGACTCTATCAGCCACAACTCTGTTCATTCCACACATCTATCTATCTGTCCAGCAGCAGCCAGGGAAGTCATTAACCCGCAGGCCCTCTGGGTTCCTGAACAACACTGACCAGAGAGAGGTTATTTGTGCGCTTTTGTCTGGAATTTTTAAAGAACAGTCCTTGCATCTTCAACTGTATCTCTTATTCCACAAATTTTCTGTGCCAAATACATGTTGGAGGAAATATAAATCAAGCCTTACACAATACTTTTCTAATCCCGGTTTTGTGACATCCTTATATTGCACTTGTGTTGTCAGGCCTTAGTATGCTTTAAAATGAGAGCTTGTCTGATTGTCTAACAGCAACTGAAACATGGTTACAGTCACTTTTGGTTTGTACAACCGAGTGCAATAGCACAAATGCCTTTCACTGGAGTATACCTAGACCTTTGGGTTACCAAAATAACCTAGGGTTAGGGTTAAATAATGAAAAAGTCAATGTCTCATCCTTGAATTCAGTTTTTTGATATTTAACCAGCACTGACATTTTCCCGATGTTTTAACCCAGTGCAATGAGTTGCCTAAACCTAAATATAAAACATTAATTGTGCTTGAGTTGCCAGGAAAAATATGTTAGGGATGTTCAGTATGATATAAATATCTTTTACGCAGACATGTTCAACTTAATTAGTAAGTTGAACATCCCTACTAATTTCAACTTAGTTTATTTGAAAATGAAATGAAAGTAATCCATTCCAGTATAATATTTCCTAAAACATATCTGCAAATGCAAATTAGTTGTGCTTCAGTGTAAGTTTCAGAAGACGTATTTTGGCATCTCTCAGAGCACAGACAATTTGTCATTCATGCCTTGGTACATTCATGTGTAGAACACACATGCACATATGTAGTATGTGTGGATATGCTTTTTGTGCTGTCTGTTTCTGTATGCTTATCTAATCTGTCAGTGGCCTATTTTAGAGTATTCTTCCCTGTGTGTGAGTCCATGTCTGAATTCATGCTTTGTGCATGTATAGTAGCTGTCTCTACCTGCTTATCTGAGGTTTCTAAGCTGTACTTCATGGTATCTCATGCAGGAAGTCTGAATGTGAATACGTCTTTGTCTCTGTGTGCACATTGTTTTTGTTTTAAATTTGAAAGGCAGTGCACATTAATAAACATTCAAATTTAAAAAAAAAATAAATAAAAAAAAAAATCACTGCCCAGCTAAACAATTGAAATGTCATCCATTATCCATGAAATGATCTTATTTGTGCATGTTTGTGTTTGTGCAGATTTAAATCCCTGTTTGCTTGTGCATAGCCTACATCACTGCATATGTATTTCATTATGAAAATGTCTTCATGCCGCATGTGTGCATACATGTGCGCATAACTGAATCAGTGTGTCTCTGTCTGCCCATTCAAGCTGTATACGTGATGTGTATTCAGGTGTGTGTGAGCATAAGAGACAGTTGCCCCAGCAGAAGTCATCTCTCATGTCCCCCTACTAAACAATAGCCTATTGTGGCACCCAGGCAGACTGACAGATTCAATATAGCCCCTGCAATAGAAAGCAGATTAAGTCACTGCATCATTGCTTACGGCTCCTTTTTAGACGCCATTAATTGCCTTCATCATTGGCAGCCATTTTTTTTAGCTTGAAGTAAAGAGGTTTAAGAAAAATGAACACTTTAGCAAGAATGGATATCACCGTTTCAGAGGCAGCGGCTGAGCTCATTTACTCTCAGCCTGTAAAGGAGCTGGATTGTTTGGGGATAAAACAACACCGCTATGAAGTATCACCTTGTAATATAAAATGTATCACAGTAAGAATAAAGTGGTAAAATATGGACATCATCCACAGACAGAATACCAGTTATACCAGTTTAAAACTTTCAAAACAAACACATCAACATAGAGATGTTTCATTGTGACACATTATAAATGTTAAGCTTGCTCCTTGTCTTTTGCTTCAGGGCCATCTGCCTCAATAAAACCCCCTTTATCTATATGAAATGTCCTGATGGATGTAACACGCACTGCTGTGTCTCTAAAACAGACAAAGAGCTACTCGGGGGAGAGATCTAATGCCCTATGCTCACAATTTATTTTGAGTCACTTGGCTGATTCAGTGCTGTGATAGTCTTTGGCTGTCGGCCCCTCTGTGATGTCATTGTTTTTGGATTCGGTGTCATTCCTGGTAAGTTTCGTCAGCTGTTCTCCAGGACACAAGGGCGCAAAGGGGAGGTATCATCCTGCCTAGCTTTGAGTCATAGCATACCGAAGTTCTTCCGGTGCTCAGCTTTAAGTGTTTGTTGTGTTAAGCAACACATGATGATCATGCTCATGACATCTGATATCTCTCTTGTAGTACTGAAATGCGTGCGTCTGGCCGTTTTTCTACACAGTCCATCGAATTTAGGAAAATACTGCAGGTTAGCAGTGATGCTACAAATACAGACAGAGAGCAAAGAGATTTTAATGCCCATACAGAGGAACATTTATGTCCTCAATCCGAAGGAACATATGTTCACTTGCTCAGACCAGAATGAATGCAAGAAGCCCTTTTTAACAAGCAAAAAGTAAAGATGGGTGAAGTGCAGGCCTGAAAGAGCATAATGATGAAAGATAGCAAGTATGTCCTTATATTTACGGTTCACCAACTTTAGGATTATAATTTCTGTAATTTTCTTCCACACTTTCTTCTATGGCTGGCTCTGTGTCAGTTTATCTGTCCATATAGCACATATCTACTGTGTATACCAAGCTCACACTCGCACATCAACACCCTTCTTCCATGAGCAGCAAGATGAGGAGCAAGTAAATTGCACTGGATTAAGTGAATGTTTTGTCTAAACGGTAAATTGGTAGACTTAATGGCCCTACTTTACAAGGAACTCCATGGAGCAAACAACCACAATAGCAAAAGCAATGGCTTTAAAGGCTGTGGTCTACACTGATGGAGATCAGTGCAAATCTGTATGGAAAAGGTTTGAGGGAGAGAAAAGCCCATACATATCTTCATTTTCGTTATTGGAGGGACAGGGAGGTATTTGTGTAACACCCTGAAGCCATTGATTGTGAGCTGAACTGTGAAGTGCCAAAAAAGTTCAGTTTTCCCTCCACTGGCATCCAGCATGCTCACTTTTATTCCATTCCTCCACCTACATATAATTTACTTGGCGTAGGTTAGTTATGTTCCAGGGCTTCAACCAAATTCAATTTACAGAAAGCTACATGAGCTTCTACAAAGCTTCTCATTGGAATTTAATAGATGCCATTAAATGATGAAACCATTATTTTTATATAAAAACACACCTGTCTTATCAGGCCAAATCCTTAAAATGGGGAATAAACAGCAAGAATTTTGGCCTCACTAACGATGTCTGAGCCTCTTCAACATTTCTTCACCAAAGTGAAGTTAACAAGAAGAGTTTCATGGTCTCCTCCTCCTCCTGCCTCCCTTTTAAGTTTATCCTTGATCCCAAAGCAACTCACTTAATCTTTTTAATTTTTAATTTAATAGATTATGTGTTATACTTCAAGGAATGGTTTCACATTTTGTAAAATATGCTCATTTGCTCGTTTGAGTTTCATGTCTGTCATTGAAGCTACAACCAGCAGCTAGTTAGCTAAGTAGAAAGACTTTCATTGGCTGGCTGTAGTCACTTTGATGGGCCTCTGTTGATTGTGTGGCAATGGGAAGACTTTGTGAGGTCACTTCACCCGGAAGGGAAATGATCACAGCTCATGCACATGAATTAACCCCCTGTAAAACCACAACTTGTCATTCTGCACTCATTCACACACCAAAAGTTTACCTTTTGTGTAAATAGTATTGGACTGTTTGTGTTTATGTTCCCCAAACAGCCTATACACCAACTGTACAGCGGTAAGCTGTAAGCTAGCTCGCTGCAGACGTATCGACTGTGTCTCCTGGAGTGGGTCTGTGCGTTTGTGTGCTTAGCCTCTGACTGAACTCAAAACTCAACAGAAACTCCAGTTCTTTCTGTTATCTCCATCTAACCTCTTTTTTTCCACCTTCTCGCCTCTGTACATTTATGAAGCAGTTTCATGAAGTTTGGCATATGCGCACACTTTTCACTCAAATTGAAACTTGTGAATTTGCCCAAGGCATTGCAAATTTGGCACATCTAATAGCGTCTCCACATTGTCTGTATGTAATCACACTGCCTTTAAAATTTGCCTCATGTTCTCTCCGACCACACAGTTGGAGGTGCTGGCTGGTGGATTTGTTACCTTTGGACAAAGCCAACTTTTACCCTGTTTCCAGTCTTTATAAGCAAAGTTAATGGCTGCAGCTTCATAGATACAGTATGAGTGATGTTGATCTTCTCATCTAACTGCAAGAAAGTGCATAAGTGTATTTCCAAAAATGTCAAATTCACCAGTTAGAACTAAGATTCTAGTCTTTATTTTCAGTGAAAGTATAGGAACATACTATATTTGCTCATTTGGTTTGCTCTTCAAGTTTGTTTGAGCTTCTATTGACAATTTTGCTCACATTGACTTTATTTTACTTTGATGGCATGTAGTAAGTTGTTTCAGTGTCTTCTTCTATCAGTGTTTCTGTTCCGTTGTTTCCACTGGTTTCAGTCAGTCCTAAGATTAATTTGATACTAATCTGGCTCTGACTCCTTTGCTGGTAGTGCAGAAAATCCATTCGGCAATAACAGTTAGGACTTTGGAAGTCGTGCTGCTTTTCCTTTTGTTAGCAGAGCCAAGATACTTTCGCAAAACTCAGTCCAGGTTGCCTCCTCTGCAGAAAATCATAATTTATTCTCACCTCTAGATGGAATAGAGCGAGAGATATCGAGGGACTTACAACCTGTCATCTCTCTTACTTCTCAAACACGCCTGCTGAATCACAAAGAAGATATTTTGGCTCTGGACAAAACCAAAGTGCAGTGCAGAGTGGTGTTGAGTAAAGTGAGAATCAGCAGGCAGCTCTTCCCTTTTTTTTTTTTTTTTTTCCATCCATCCAAAACGAAATGAGAGCAACCACTGTAAGAGGTGGATAGATATTCTTGCCACCTGTGGTGCAAAACATTTCAACCGTTGAAAATAACTATTTACAAAAAGCCATCTGGATTCAGCCTCAGTCTCTGGCTATTTGATGAGACACTGATCCCCCTGGTGACATCATGTTATGTTGCTTCTCTCATTTCAGCCTTTTTACTGCAGAAAACACAGTCAGGGGTCTGATGGAATCTATAATGCACTGCGTGTGTGTTTCTGCATCTGTGAATATGTGTGTATCTTTTCAGTTTTTGCTCACTGAATCTTTTACATTTTGCCTTAAAGTTCTCTTAATTTAGCCATTAATAATTATGGCATTTGATCTATTGAATTTACAAAATATACTTACAAGTGCCCCTTAGAATATGATTAAGCTTTTCTTCCTAATTAAATGGATTTTCAGGCCATTTTAATTTGTAAATTAAGGGATTGGGATTTTAAGGATCATTTGAAGCCTTTAAAGTTATAACATGTAACCTTTTCCACATTACAAATGTCTAAAAAGAGTTGAGTTGTGTACTTACATTATCCCCATTTTCTCTAGCAATTCTCAAACCCAGAGAAATTCATAATTTTAATCATTGTAATGGGCTGTTTCATCTGTCAATGGCGTCATATCCCCTTTGTGCATGTCTCAGCATTGTGGTTGTCTGCCAGAAGTTCAAAATTTACTGTTTATCCATTGACTGTTTTAAAATTGTGTTGATAACTCATCATATAAATCTCAATGTATTACAGGCCATGACTTTATCCATAAACCAGCGCTAATTTTAGAGTGAACCATGATACTTGTGTTTTAATTGAAAAATTAAGGTCCATTTACTGGAATACAAACCCCTAAGTCACCATTTATCAGTTTTATACTGAAAAGAGTCTTAAAATACCTTTTTATTTGCACATGGAAATACCACTAACATAAATCCAAATTTCAAAATTAAAAGCTCTTCAACTGATTGGAATGGATTATACTATTACTAATACTATACTATATACTAATACTTTAAATGAATGTGTAAATTGAGTTCCCCTTAAAATCTGCTTGATTATTTTATCAAGGGTTTATATAATCAAGATGTGTCATCTTTTTAAATTTAAGGGACAACTTAAGGTATCTGTGGCTGTCACACCAACACAACCATTTAGATTAAAACATTTGGTTTGTTTTCAGGTGTATATTGATTAATTGAGGGTATTTTAAATGATCGTTCTTTCATAACGACACATGCTACATGTGTATATTATTGCAAACCTGTCACTGTGTGTGTGTGTGTGTGTGTGTGTGTGTGTGTGTGTGTGCGTGCTCAGTAAAAGAATGACTAATAAAAAAGGATGCCTCTAAAACACTCTGAAGTAGCTCCATCTCCAGGGTAGCAGACTGTGCTCTACAATATAAAAGCCTGGTGATTTCATCCACCTTGATTAAATTTAGTTGCAGATCACATATGCGAGCAAACGTGTGTTACCTTGGCAACTGTTGATCACACTTCATCCCCCTATTATTCACATAGCCTGGCTGTCATGTGTTAAAGGCATATTATCTACAGTGTTCTGGTTTGATGTGAGAATTTCTAGATTATTATTAAGACTATTGTATATTCCAGACAAATGGATGCAGAGACTGTTGTTGATTAACAGTATGTCTGTCAGTTGTATTGTTCTCAGAGCATTTGTATAATTATTTCCCTGTAATACTGGTTTCATACTCAATGTAGCTTTTGTCATATATACACAGGTAGGTAATGACACCCTTATTTTATGAAAATGATGTCATTTACTGAAGATGAGGTATCAAGGGGGACAGGAGAGTCTTATGCTTGTCAGAGGAACAATCATCTACATATCACACTGTTTGCTTTTCTACACTATTAAGAAAATAATCTGAGGTGGCAACTGTGTAAAAGTATAGTGTATGATGAGTTTATTCAATATGTATCTGATTATGGTCTGTTTCTGTTATATAGGGATAAAGAATGCTTGAAAGAGCACAATATGTAGATCACATTTTAAGGAACATGCAACATAAATCCTGTAACTCTGTGGTCTGCACATGTAGAGAAAATAGTTTCCCCCTACAACGGTTTGATTTGATAAATTATTTGCCAAAGGGCTCACAACTGCTGAACTTGCAAAAGCAATACACTGGCTATTAATTTGTCTGATAGTACTTTGTCTTTTATTGATGTTTATCTGAAGTTGATCCTGTGCATAGAAGATAAGAAATGTGTCTATATAGTTTTTGATACGTCTTTTGAATGCATTTGCATTTTCCATTTGTTTCCTTTATCAATTTAGCTTTGAACCACAAGAACCCTCTGTATGATCTCACTGCACAACTCTTATGTCTTTTCAGATGATCACTGTCAGATTAAATGGCCATGGTCCTGCAAGACTTGGCGAGTGACATGTAAAGATGATGGAGCAGCAGCAGCAGCCAGAGACAGACTTCTGGGATCAGGAACTTGAACCATTATGGCAACAAGGAGCGTATCTGAGAGGTTTCAAACAAGGTGAGAGGAGGTGAAATCGAATTTAACATGTTAGTAAACCTAGTCTTCTACTACACACAGGGTAAAGTGACTAGTTGTCATGCCCAAAACCCTTGATGTTCCTGATGCCCCTGTCTGCCATATCAGCCCTTTTTCAGGCTGAGATTATATAGTTTGATCCCAGCTTTAAAGACTCCTGGGGATCGTTGGATCCCAGTTTGGGCACTGCTGCTATCACTCTGTGTGTGTGCTTTATGAGATGAGAGGAGCTCAGGATCAAAAGTCTGTTAATTGATGCTCTTCTTCTTGATCTCAGCATATGGTGAGCTGATGCACTGCTTAATGTTGATTCCCAGGCGAGAGATGCCTGGTGAATCACATACAACGTACACAAACACATGCAGACTAATGAACATGTCCTATGATAGATTACAGAGATGAGACTCTCCACAGACAAATCAAGAGAGACTTTCTTAAATAGACACAAAAAACACGTATGTGCACGCAGGCACACTTTGATTCCCCAAGCTTTGTTCCCGCACACAGACATATTGCGTACACACACCATATACACACAAACCCTCACACACGTCAGATATCATCAAGGTATCTCATCTAGGACAAGTGTGCTGTGCTTTGTGTTCTGCCAGGTATTTGTTCCCAGAGAGAGCAGAGGTAAATTCGCGACTAAAGCACTGTGTGCTTACGCATTAGCATAAAAGACGGAAGCAACACTGGGGATGAAGCAGACAGAAGACAGATACAGTCTTTCTGGTGTTTAAATGAGGTATCTGATGGTTCAGGAAGGAAAGCGGCACTGCCAAATCAAAGCATGTGTGTGCATTTTAAGCAACAAGTGTACGTGTGTGCAAGAATGGAAGGTGTTTACCGTGCAGTACAACAGGGGATCTCGGTCTGTGTGTCTGTGAAGTTCAGTGTGCTGTGTGATTTATTTTTTTGTTTTGTTTTGTTTTGTTTTTGTTTTTGTTTTTTTTGATCAGAAATATTTTAAGCTGCTCAAGTTTCATTTCTCTGCGGCGTGGCTGGATCTTCTGACAGAACACATGGGATGGGAGCGAGGCCTCCTCTGCTTCTGTAAACAAGCTTTGCTATTGTTTAGCTAGAAACGTGCCGCCATCCAAAGTCGCAGAGCAACGCTGACTCAGAAAGACAAGCTGTTTGCTTTTATTTTTTTATTTTTTTTTAACTCCCCACACAAAACCAATGACTTATCTCACTAGATTCCATATGGCAACACAGCGAGCCAAAGCATTAGCCAAGTGACAAAGACAATTCCCTCCTGAACTTCCTCGATGGAGGGTGGCTGTGTGGAGCCGTATGGCAGCTTCCTGAGCTGATTTCAACCAATGAAAGGGAGGGAGGGAACACCTGGGCAGAGCAATAGACAATTAAAATGTGGTGATTGGTGGCTTTGGTCAATAGGCTATGGTTGGGCCAAGTAGATGTTTGGTCAATCAATGTGTTAACTCAGACATTGCATAATTTGTGACTGCAATGATTTCAAAGTAGGCCACAGGACTGGTAAGTCCGCAAAGTTTATGATATTACATTTTTTTTTATTTCTTTTTGCAATTTTTAGTTTCGAAATAATATATAAACTGATGCTAGGCTGTCATCAATCAGATCAGCAAGCAGGTCAGTGACAAAACCCTGATGTGGCCCTAGTAATTATGATGGAGCAGAGGAGGAAGTTGGGTGACATTGGGCTGGATGGATGGAACAACAAAACATTAGAATTTCACAGGAGACTGCTGTTTGTTTCCTACCGACAGTCAGTGTTTTTTTAAGACAGTTGTTTAACCAATATTGTGTGCATAATAATGATGCTCCAGGCCTATACAATACGCAACATATAAATATGATGTCCAGTGATTTGAGATGTTGCATATCAATGGTACATACAAAAATCAGGTTGCATGCATGAGTACATTTATAATTGATGTATGTTTATATTAGCTATTCAATTTGTCACTACGTGGAGTTTCCCATCTTCTATATATTGAATTGTGAACTGTTGTATAGTTGATTGATATTGATTTAATGTTATCTTATACTTCACGTGGGTTGAGGCTGCTGGCTTACAGCCACCCCTGTTTAAGATGGCTCCTCATTGTTGGAAAACCATTAGCCTGATGAAGGTTTTGCACCAAAACATTGCAAATAATTTGTCTGTTGCAAGTCAGTGTGCAGGAATTTTTGATTGCTAAATTCCTTTAAGTAACTACTTTTACTTGAGTAGTTTCCAATACTTTTCCTCTGTATTGATTTTGAATATGTTGCTCAGGCCCAAAGGTTCATTCAATAAGCAATCTTTTTCAGTCTACATTTTTTAGATATATTGTACTCTTTCGCATGTTGCGAGGGTACAGATTTTGGGTACAAATGACAGCAACAAGAATAGTTCTCACCACTCACGAGCACCACTATAAACACTAAACCTGCACACAACAGAACCAGTGACCTTTACAGTACAGCACAAAGAGTGCCTGAGTGCTCAGACAATCACAGGAAAATGTTTGAAAGTCACACAAACAGCAGGCTTATCTGACACTCAGACCACTTAGCAGGTTTGCTGACACTCAAAGGCCAACGTGTTTCAGATCACCAACCGGCAGATAGTTTAGTGCAAAGGACATTATTTTGTGTGTTTTCCTGTTTTTATAGCTGACACTGTTCTCCTGATGCTACCTTTTGAAAGAATTAATCAGTAACTGTAACTATTGATTTTCAGTAACCTCTCCAACACTGTTTGTAGCTAGATTTTGGTCATTACTAAGTCCTGAAAGAAATATATGGTTCTTTAGCTGCTAAATGCTCCACTGTGTTCACTAGGTAGTTGCTAACTTTGTTTATCTGCTATTTGGTGCTGGCCAGGGAGTGTACATTGGGTTTTCATTGAAAACAGAGAGTGGTGAGAGTCAACCAGAACAGTAAAGTTGTAGGCCAGACAGCTAAACAGTAAGCTGTAACTCCCAATGCAGCTTTGGGTGATAATTATCTGGAGGTTATGTTTTCACCCTGTTTGTTTGTTTGTTTGTTTGTTTGTATGATTATGCAAAGAGTAGTGAGCTGACTTGCACCGAACTTCATGGAAAGACGGGGCCAGGGAAGAACCCATTAAATTTTAGAGCCGATCAGTTACTATGAATATGATTTTTTTTTTTTTTTCTAAAGTCTGGTGTATGTTGTTTGACATTGGCCTTGGCAGATGTCTACGTTCTCTCATACATTATTATAAGCAATAATGATTAAGTAAACCACCACATTTTACTAAAGTATATGAAACTTTTAACTTTTGAACTTGAATGTTGCGAGTTTGCAGTTTTGTGATTAACCGTCATGTAGCTTTAAAGTTCAAATTCACCTTTGCTGTCATTTCCACACACATACTGTACATGTCATACATACAGGGAAATTAGTTGTTCTTCATCATGGACCACAGTGCAACATAGAACAGACATTCAGTACATGTGCCAAACAGCTGATAAAAGCATCCATATGTCCACCCACCTAGCACTCCATGTCTATTAAGACAAACATAATTTTTAGATCTGCGCTTGACACATGATTTTACATGCTGTTGTGCGGTGCAGTCAATAGATAGTGTTGTATTGACTCATATCCAGCAGGTTGGAATGCATGTACATTAACCTCTGTGGGTTGTTGCAGTATTTTTTTCCCATGATGCCCTGCTGTGCGATCAATAGGACCGCAGACACATGACATTTGATGTTTTTACAGTCTCTGTGTGTGTGTGTGTGTGTGTGTGTGTGTGTGTGTGTGTGTGTGTGTGTGTGTGCGCGCACCATTACAATCTAGATCAGCACTGTTCCATTATTCTTTTTTCAATGGGTTGCTTCACACTCGGCATAGACGTTTGCCATCCAGCAGCTCTGTGCAGCTCGCCAGTTTATGCAAATGTGTCATAACTTAAAAGCAGTGAGTAGAATGAGCAGCTGTTGTTTCAAGGTCAGAGAGCACTGAGACTTAATTTACAGAGCGATACAAAATCCCTTTTTTTTAACAAGCACAGTCTGCAGTAGGAGGACGCCTGTCTTTGCTTACATGATGCAATGATTTGTTATAATGTGATTTTCATTGTCTGATATAAAAGAACAGGCATCATCTGACAGCCAGACACAAGCCTTAGATGTAGTCTGAGGCTGGGAATGTTTGTTTTCATTAGAAATATTTGTGAACACAAAGCGTTGCTCCCTGTAACTATTTGACATAAATCTTTGACATAAATCTTCTTTTTTTTTTTTCCCTCAATTCACCAATGAAATGAACCAAACCGGTTGACATGGAGTTAATGGATGGCTTCAGGCTGCGTGGAGCCTCTTCCTCATCATGACTAATCCTAATGACTAATCTGGTTGTAAACGATAGACCCGTCACTCCTTTCTTTAGAATGTGTCTCACCCGACCTATTTCTGTACAGTAACGTTCAGTCGGCTGCTTGTAAGAGATATCAGTTGTTGTTGTTTTTTTTTAACTGTTTATAATAGAAACAAGTAGTAAAGATGTCATTTGTAATGATGTCATTTGTAATGAAATGTGCTTGAAATGTGCTTGTATAGCCTGCTGTATGTAGTGAGGGCCTTATGTATTCACTCCTTGGTTGACCCGGTCATAATGCAGAAAGATATTCAGCCGGTATAGAGCAGCCATACCAAGTCTTTTGGAAATATATTTATTTGCTTCCTCATCACAAGTTACATGAGGAAATCAAAATCACATCATGTCTTTCTGTGGCTAGTTAGCTTAGCATAAAGACTGAAAACAGGGTAAAATGGCCAGCCTGCCTCTGTCCACAGGTTAAGGTAAAGAAAATCTGCCTACTAGCACCTCTAAAACTCACTTGTTAACAAGTTATACCTCATTTGTTCACACCATACAAAAACGAATTTGTGAAAAAAACGAAAAGGACAAATTTTATTTTTACAGGGGCGTTATTCGCTAGGCTATTTCTTGGTTAGCACCAGTACCTTCCTTTAAGGTTGCAGTCAGCCATTGCATAATACTAGTTTGTGGTTCATTTAGTCTTCTCTTATACCACTAAAATGAGGTAACCTTTTAGGCTTTTATGACAGATGTTTGCTCACTAATCGATTCAATAGAGTTAATGAATTTAATAATTTGGCCCTCCTCTCTGGACGACTGTTGCCTCAAACCCCTGGAAACCCAGAATTAATGAAGGTTTATGTGACGCGCTGAATGCCTAAATGCCATAAGCTTATTCTGGTCTCATTACTGGGGCTCTCACAGCCAGTTAGCAGCTCCTCTGTCAAGCTTAGATTATCATACAAATATGAGAAAACTGCTTATCAGACATTATGGAGTGCTGTCGAATTGGAAACAAGGGATTACACAATGTTTATCACCTTCAGGTGAAAAGCAGAAATATGAAGCACAGAACAAAGACCGGAATATCCTGTTTATTTCTGAAATTGGAAAGTGGAGTTTATTTATAGTCTATTTTAAGGGTCTGAGGATCGTCAGTCCACCATATAAACCCGTGATCATTGTTTGAAAGAAAAAAGTTTCAGGTTGTTTTCAATCTGTGTTATGTGCATTGAATGTGCCACAATATACAGCAGGGATAGGTGCTGCATCATACTGTAATAATAGTGTCTTCTGTATGTATCTCAGGCCATCAAAGTGTATTTCAGATCTATTTTAGATCCCACTTCCGATTGTGTACTTTCTTTCATATCACTGCTGGTTTTATCGTGAAAAGCAATTTCATGGCAGGTTGGTAAGGCTCCATTGTGTCTGTAGATGAATGTTGTGTTTGTAGGCAGAAGCTCTCGGTAGAAATCTCCTGCAGCTCCACCTGAGCACATATGAGAGGAACAGAGACGGTACCTGGAGTTGACGTCCACTCATTGCCCATTTCAGTCCTTCTCAGTAGATTGCATTTCTACAATTTCAGCTTGTTCCTCTCCACTGAAGTGGTGTGTGACAACAAACTGTTCATCTTTTAGGGGGAAAATAGTAGAATTTCATACAAAAGAGGATTTTTAAAGGAAGTTTTGAATATGAATTCAGAAACAAATTTGGGATGAGATGTTTATCCAGCTAGATACTGTATGACAAACATGTACATATGCTTTCCTTTGGGATCTTACATAGGCATGGTTATAAAAGAGCTGTAGGAGGAACATTACATTTACGTATTATTGTTATTCTGAATGAGAGAGTGTTCTCCTTCTCATCATGAGTGAGCAGATTCACTCACAGACTCAGTGGACCAGCACATGACTGAACCTTGTTTTCTGTCTTCTGTATTACAAGACCGACTTTGTATATGTTACATGTCCCTGATGCCTGGAGGGAAAGTATATAAAATGCTTCTAACTTATGGAGAGCATAACTGTGACATTTCAAGTTAAAACAGATACCACTTAAAGTGTGTTCAGACCAAATGCAAAATTAATCTTGGCAGTGTAATGAGTGCGTACAAAGTCGATTACAACTGAATTACCCGTAGCCCCAGTTTGAAAGTCAATCTAAGCTGTCACACCATCACTCAAACACACACACAGTTGCTAGTTGTTAGCTAGCCACAGCAAAAGAGCAATTGGTGCTTGGGGACATTCAACTGTCTGGGGTACACATTGTGCAAATACAATAAATGTGATTTATTTTACTCTTGAATTCTAGTGGAGATCCCAAGATCTCATGTATGAAATCCAGGAGAGTATAGTGAAAAGAAAATGACCCACAGAACAAGAGCAGCCACTTGAAAAAGGCGTTTTAAGATTGACTTTTTATTTTAAAGGTAATCATTAAGGTTCAGCGAACAAGCAAATGCAGAATGTTTTGTAGAGACTGTTTCTTCTGATGAAAACGGTTGACAGTGAGATTTGTGGATCATCCAGTGAGCAGCTGTCGATTTTTTTTTTACTTATTTATTTTTCATTTTTCTTTTGTATAAAAGTTGGAGGCACAAATCGCAGAGACATGTATATCAGAACAGGGCAAATAAAACCCTGCATGATACAGCCAGAGCCAAATGAAAAAAAATGTATTTTGTAATGTGGGTGAACTGACCTGTTTTTTTAATGGAAAATTTAAGGGAGAAAAATGTTCATTAGTTTTTTCCTATGTACGTTTATTCATTCACACTCAGATACATGACTGCCCAGAAAAACTGAATGTAAAAATTAAAAAAATGTCCCTCTCTGACCTCTGAAGCACCGGGGTGGTGGGCAAACCACAACCGGCTGCCCCACCCTGTCGACCCCCTTTTCTCCATGCACTAACTGCAAGGAGGTACAGGCACACTCTATTACCTCTGGAATGGCAGTGGAATTGAATTAGCCCAGGGTGGCTTAAGCATGTGGGCTTGTGTGAACCTGTTAGCGGGGTGCGAGTGCATCATCTTTCACAATCAGCCGGCTGTGTGATGTACCCGGGAAAATGAGGCTGCTGTGGCTGTGCAGATGGAGCGGCGCCTCTCTGGTGAAAATGTATTCACTGTCTTTTTTTTGTGTTGAGAGACCCTGTTAGCATATGGATCTGAGGGCAGTGTATGACAGAGAGGGAAAGAGAAAAGAGGGAAGAAGAACAAAGACCTGTATGACTTAATCTCTGTGTCAGTGTTAGAAACTGAAGTTTAATTTCTGTTATAAATGTAGGAATTATACATAATACATTTTTGGATATCATAGCATGTTACATTTTGTTATAAAAATAAAAATCTTTATTTCCTACTGGTATATGTGAGCTGTGAATGCAGCTGTAGATAGTTTTAATTTCCTGTCACCAACAGTTGGTTTCAGTCTGTCACTCTTCTGCTAGTAGGAACAGCTACAGTTTATTTCTGCTGACATTACTCCGTCCACCATTTTGTCTGTGGCCAAGCAAATATGGAAGTATAATAAATATGGATATGAAATGTTTCATCCAATCCCCAACTGCCTTTTTCTTTTTTTCTTTTTCTTTTAGAGCATTATCTGCAGGTAATCGTTTTATAATAGCAGTTATTGTCTGGATTGAACTGAGTTTTTCTGTAATCAGTTAGCTAACCAAACTAACCATTAAACTACGTGTGTTATTAAGGGGGCATGAATAGCTAAAAATTCACTCAGGATGACCCGAAGGGACGCGAAGGAGCAACCTGAGCAAAAAATTCAACCCTGTCTCCTAGAAATTACGTTTACATACAGTACAACTAATTTGCAGTCATAAAAACAGTATGTCCTGAAGGAAATGAAGGCTTAATGTGGACTGGATTAGGTTTGCTATTAACATAATGTAGAAATGTTCATGTATTTGGCAAGTCGCAAATATGTTGATACTGAATTTACCAGTAAGATGTTCACAAACAAAGTATTTTTCTGCCAAATTATCCAATCTTGCAGTACAAAATCCACTTGTAGTGAGTCTAGCATTATTATACTGTTTTACACTTCTTGTGCCTTACTCTTTAGGACTATACGTTCATGTATACTACAGTAATTACTGTGTTGCAGGCTACTTCCTATGTCGACTTTCTTTCTTACTATGGTGAAGTTTCTTTCTGGCTTGTGTGATTAATTTGGCCGTCTAGTCTTTTGTGAGTCCAGTTTCATGATTTTACTAACTGATTTGTATAATATTGTCAGACTCTTTCTGATTTGTGAACACAATTCACAAAAAAAAATTCAAATCTCAGGGAAACTGTAGCTGTAATACTTTGAACTACTACTATTAAATTATACATCATTTAAATTTATAAAGTGCAGCAGTTGCCTGATAAAAATCTCTAAAATATCGTTTTTGAATTAAATTGAATTAATTAAATTTTTACCTATATGTTTCCATAATGGTTTCTACAGTGGTGGAAGACACCTTTCTATCCTACTTTATAAATCTGCAGTGAGTCAACAGTGAAAAATGTGTGGTATCACCTGCAGTCCAGTGTGCATGCTAGTTGTCTTTCCCTCTGCTTCCTGCCTGTGTGATTTCAGTGACTCACGTGCTTGTCTGAAAGCCCTTCAAGGAAGGAAATGTAGTATTCATTGGCCCAATGAGACTGTGTGGTTGTTTTCTGGGCTCTTACCTTCATTTTTATATGGGCTATTGTGTCTGACGTAGTTGACACACAGCCTTGAAAAGCTATTCATCAACATACATCTCTTGGTGTTTTTCTTTGCTAAAATTACCACAGAGTTTCAAGGCAGACTCTTGAGGAGGAAGCCTTCGTGCTGGTTGGTGACAATGTTATCACATGGCACTCCAGGAAACATGACCCCCCAGTTTGGGCAGTAAACAGCTCTGCGACTGCTCTGTCTCTGTGTTCCCATACAACTGTGTCTATGCCAGAGTTTGCTTATACAGTTGTCAGAGATAAGTCAGGATTTGCTTTAATCAGTGAGGGCTTCCAGAGGGTTTGGGTTTGCCACAGATGTTGATTTTCAGATCATGCAAACACTTTTTTAAAATCAGATAAAAGTAACATATTTCAAAATCATTGTCCTCTGATTGTCTGAAATCTGTGGTACGACAAAGTATTAGGCCCAGTACTAAAAACAAATAAGAAAGATTTTAAAAAAAAATTACTTACTCTCTAAAATCTTCTAAATATTACAACTTTATTTTTGTAACCATTAATATTCAGAGAATAAAGAACACAGTTTTACCAGAAAAAAGTAATATTATGAGAATAGCATTAGTATTGAGCTAAAAAGTTATAGAAAGTTATATTTTGAGAACAATATATCAGATTTTATGGTTAGTTTTGACAGATTAGTCTATATATACTTTTTGATTACTGTTTTCACTTGCAAAAAACTGCAGTATCACTCTCATATGACTGATTTTAACCCTTTAACTGCCACTAGCTGCATATCTGGTCTGTGCTTTTGGTCTGTGACAACTTTGTGCCCTTCTTGCATTTTGATATGTCTACTATAGGTGTATGAAAGTTACCAGGAGGACAGTGATGTTCACTCATTGTACAACAGCTGCCTTCCATATCATTCCAGTAGTCATGAAGTCCACTGGGCTTTAATCCTTTTCTGATCTCTTGAACTTAAATTTTGGTGTTTGCACTCTTTTGTTCAGCAGATCATCCACATTCCTCCTTTCTTAAGTTTATGCTGATTTAATCTACAACGTATTAAAAATGGCTTTATTCTTTGTTTTTTTTTAATATATCAGATTTGTTTTATTTCCCCTAAAAAACTTTAAACTTGATAATGAGTGTTGTGTAATGTGCAAAATCTGCCCATCTGCTATTTTATCAGCCTAAAACAAACCGCACTGTAAAAAAAAAGAAAGAAGAATGTATTAATGGAATCGGTGTGACCCCAAACCCACTTTCATTAAAAGCACATTATGTAATTAAAAATGTTAGTATTACATTACAAGATTATCCAACTTCATTGTAGTCTTACACATACTTAGAAATGAGAAATTTGTTTCAAGATATTTTCAGCAAATTATTTGTCCCTTTTCCTAAAACATAAGTCTTAGTTGAGCAGCCATATGATGTATTGTAATGATAGATTTACTGCATATCACAATTACAATACTTTTCAGACTGTGTTTACTGAACTTGATTTATAGGTTTTCAGCAGAGTAAATGTGAACCTCCTTAGCATGCAGTAGGTCCTCATTGACTTGTCATGTGGCTGCATGTAAATAAAGCAGAGTTCCAGAACGTGGAAAACTCCACACATCATTGCCTCGTCAAACCAACAGAGCAGCTCTGGAGACCAATCACTGCTGACTAAACCTGTCATATTGATGGATCAATCAGCCACTGGCTCAGGTCCCAGTAGCCTTTGGCTTTGTGGTTGGACCATATTGTTAGCTCAGTTTGAGATCTAGCAGTTGGAATCCTAATCCCCCTCTCTCGCGCCGAACCACCTACTGACCACTTTAATTACTACCTCAAGAGGTTTCTGAAGGTCAACAGAAGCATGTTTTATTGTTGAGGAATATTTTTTATAAAGAAGGCGTTCACAGTTTTGGACTGTCCTGCGTTAATACACAGCCTCGTATTATGTAAAGGTTGAGCTTTCCTCAAGTCAATAGCAATACTTTGACCAAAAAATTCTTAACCTAATGTTCAAAGTGGCTTTTTCCAGAGCTTTCATCCACTTCCAACAGTCTTCATTTGTGAATGGAGTTTGTTTTGGACTGATGGTCAGAAAAGAAAGCACCAATTTGAAGATCTTACCTTGGAGTGAGAACTTGTGATGGTCATTTTTCATAGTTTATGGCATCTATCTATTTACATCTTGTGACTAGTTTTGATAATTAATAAGATAGTAAATGAGCAGGCCTACAGCATGTAAACAGGAGCTCTTTGGCTCACCATTTAAAAGAAATACTAAGGGCAAACCATCACATTCATTTTGAAGTAATATAAACAGGATGAATGTTTAAATGCCAATAATGAAAATAACCATAGTAATACATTTTTATTTAGAGAGCACTTTTCAAGATACTCAAGGACACTTTATACAGCAGAAGTGAAAAAATCTTAAATAATATAAATCTGTAGTACATTGTGTAAAAATGTGCATTCATGAATGTGTATTTTTGAGTTCCAGAGGGTGGTGGTAGCAGCAATGGGGAAAGCTCAGTCACTCCAGGTCCTGTGGCGTCAGGTGAATGGAGGGCTTGCGCGAGGGAGTGGCTGTGGAGAAGATTGGTGAAGCAGGAGGTGGCCTGGTTTAAAGAAAACTTTGTGAGTGCTGAGAACAAGTTTGAATTGGTTGCACTGTGGGACAGAGAGCCAGTGAAGGTACTGGAGTTTATTGAGGACTTTTGATGACGTACCATAAAGAATGCTATTGCAGTTGTTGAGTCTGGATTTAATGAAAGCATCGATGAGGGTTTCACCAGCAGAAAGGAGAGGGATGGGTGGAGGCGGGCGATGTTTTTGAAACAGAAAAGAGCAGTTTTTGTGATGAGATTTGCGTGGTGTCAAAATGAGAGGTTGTTAAGAGGTTGTGGAAATGTGGGGAGGGTGGGAGACAAAGTGGAGTTGTCAATGTTGAGGCAGAAGTTTTTTGTGGCTTTAGTGAAGGATTTGGTACCAATGATGATTATATCTGATTTATCACAGTTGAGATTCAGAAGTTGGCATGCATCCATGATGTAATTTTGGAGAGGCAGGTAGTAAGGGTGGATTGAGTTTCAATGACAATGGATTCGGTTGCAGTGTTGAGATAAATTTCATCAGCATTGCTGTGGAAGTGGAAGCCATGGCGATGGATGATGTTTTGAAGGGGGCACATGCAGAGAGAGAGCCTTCATTGTTATGTTTTTAAGACAGAACAAAGTTAAAAACACAAGAAAAAGGTATATGATAGTATTTTATATGTAGTTTTGTACTCAGTTTTAGCCAATGAGATAAAAGGTTTTTGGTTTTTCACTTAGCACAGTGAAATCCCCAAACATGTAATGAGAGCTCTGGTAACTGTTTGAAAAGTTTTAATCAGAAATCTCAAAAGTTTACAACAGCAGAGGCGATGAACATACCCTGGCCAGTCTGTGATGTTTTATATCAAAGCAAGGATAGAGCTGAAAAAACAAAGTGCTGAATCCAGATATCACTGAACAAGGATGGCACACTCTGAAGTTTGATTTATTACTTCCTGTGTGGAGAAAGTGCACATAAGTAGAGTTTGATATGGGCAAAGAGAGATATGTACTGTACTTTAATTAAGGAGAATCAGTTTTTTCTTTGTTACAGCTCCACTCAGGCAGATAAGGCTAGCAGATGGATTTTCACTTGGTGTCACTTTAACATACAGTAAACTAGAATGTCGCTCAGTAGAGTGCATACTTCCTCCAAGGCCAAACAATCCTACACACGTCTGTCAGATCCAGATTAGTATTTGGATCTGCACCTAACTGTGCCAAGTCATAGATCGTAACATTATTAATATGTCTGATTTTTTTACATCAAGATCCATATATTAAATTCCCGAGAAGTTGATAAAAGATGCCCTAGGAAAGTGATAAACAATTACTGTTACTTACTATTGAGCACCTTTAACTAGATTGGCAACAGAATTTAATGGGCCATGCCCCATCCCTCCACCAGGTTTGGTGGAAATCAGTGCAGGCCTTTTTGCATAATCCTGCTGGGTAATTATGACATTAAGCTCTTATTAATTTGGCAAACTATGAAACAAACAACGCCGTCTGGTTTGTCAGGACTAGTCCCTCCTCCTGTCAACAGGAAAACCTCACTTCAAATTCTGTCATTGAAAAGCTTCTGCAGTTTGACAGCAGGTCCCAGAGCTTGATGGGATCATCATTCAGGAAACACTTCTCTATCTGATGTCCCCAGACACCACAGTTCTTCCTATTTCATCTCCCTTGGGACCAAAACTGCTGTCAGTTTGATGTGGTAGCCACACACAAATTTTCTGCCTTCCTTTTTTTGTTAGGTCTAAATAAACATTTTCCTTCATCAAGAGCTTCACAGCTTTTGTCCCACAGCCCTGCTTATCCCCACTCCATGATAAGGGATGGCTGCAGGTCTTTGATCGCAAATTCCAGACTGTTTCCTGTCCCAAGAAGGCAAACACAGGAAGTGTTGGGTTTGGGGCTGTTACACGGTGGTAACAATAAGGGCAGAGTAAATCAGTGTTTAGTGACAGCAGCTCCTAAAAGGCCCATGGGAAACTTCCATATCGGCACAAAGGAAACAATGAAGTGCAGGTAAACATAATTGCTACAATATAAGCATATACTAACTTGAGTTTTTTGACAATATGTGCAAAAACAATTTTATTGCACAGGGAAGCACCTGTGATCAGCAGGCATAAACCCTAATGCAGCAGTGGGCTGAAAGACATTAAAGCTGCTATTTGCGATTTTGCACAGATTTTGTATAGACTCACGATTAGTCAGATCACCTTTTATTAGCTGATGGTAATGATGCCTTCAGGATTATTATTATTATTATTATTATTATTATTATTATTATTATTATTATAGTGGGTAATGGAATCAGCATGGAATGCTTCAGGAATTCTTAAATCCCCATTTAATATAGCAAGCATTCTAACAGCTGTCACTCCGTACTGACTCATTAGCAGCTCAACTGATGTCACTGTGTAATCTGGAAGCACACAGGTGTATGGAATATATGCAGAGTATTCATTTAACATCTGTTTCCTTCCCATGATATTGGTTTTGAATTCAAATTGACAGCCAAAGCACAGACCATGCCTCCCTTTTTTATGTGAGGTGTCTCTTCGTTTAATACTCCTGAAGTGTTAAGTAATAGCACACAAGGAAAAATGTTAGATTCAAAAAAAAAAAATGGCTAATGAATCAAAGTGAAAGTATGATATAATATTACAACATAAGCTTTACACAGAATGAAACAAGAAAAGTACATTTATCGAATGTAAATACAGTATGATGTTTTGCAGATTGTATCATAGCCACAGATTGTCCAGTTTAGTATATGTGGGAAAATAAGGTCAAATGAACATACAAAGAATTCAAAAATATATTAATTATATTCATTGTAATATGCTTATCCTCATTATTTTTATTTGATATATTTCTTAGATGTTTCTTTTCCTTTTTTAAGTACTGTGACTCAAGAGCCAGTCAAAGCCCTAGCCTTTCCAGTATGGGTGTCAGGCTGCACCCGTTTAGCTACATCAGAGCAGAGAGATGACCTCCACTGCTGTCGTAACCTTTTTACTTTTCTACAAATACCAGGCTGCTCAGTGTCAACCGATTGTGAAAACAGCGATGTGAGGGCAAGTGCATGCAGACAGGCTCTTGATCACAAGGTCATACATTCTCCATGTACATGAATGGACTCTCCCTTCACGATGTATGGATTGTATACAATATACATAAGTGTACAGGGAGTGTGTGGATTTTGTTTAGTGATAAAAGATCCATGTCACATGTCAAGCCAGTCAACATACAGGGTTGTGTTTAAACCATGTTTCCTGCCATTGAACCTCTATAGGATCCAGAAAAAAACAGTGTGAGAAGAACCACCATGAATTTATAATTAAAGGTCTTATGCTCTCAGGGTGCCAGATGAATCAATTTATGCAGTCTCTCAGAACAGGACTTTGCTTTGAAGTAACCAGTGGAATAAAGAATGTGAAGACTTCAGTTCAGCACATGAACCATCCTAAGTGTGAGATTACGATCAAAGTTCTTTAAGAGACTCGGGTGCATTCAGGAAACCTTACACAATTACCAACTGTGCGTCAGCACCTCTTCTGCTGTCCTTGTGACTCAAGTGTCTGAAGATCAAAAAAAGAGGTCTTGTTTATTAAAGTCGCATCATGACACACAATGCCGCCCAACTCCCATGGCTGCGTGAGCGGAGGCTGACAGGCGACTAATGACTCGACGAGGGTTCCTCGCAAACAGCCTCATGAATTAGTCATCACCTTCCCTTGACCTGTGCATTGATACCAACTCAGCCAGCCTTGGCAGCCTCCTGAGGACCAGAGGGGTTATGTAAGTTAAGAGATAGCAGACTGAGTGGAAAGGATGCAGAATGAGCCTGTGTCTTGCAGTCAAGAGCTGCAGAATTGTGATTGATGATGGCAATCTGGTTTTAACATGCAGGCCACGTTGCTTTGTAAATATACTTGATACACTGGCAATAAGTAAAGCAGATCGTGTGTTTGCTGGATTTGCCAGTGAATAAAGATCATATGTATTTTATAAGCAATTACACATGAGTAGGATACTGTGACCTCACATTGACGCTTTAACTGTAGAACTGTGAAAACCGACACAAGTCATTTGCCACAAGCACATATCAGTTCCACCATGGCAGCTTGAATGCACCAGGCCAGATAGATGCTGAGCTTTTTGATTTATTGCACATGCGACTCTCAAATATTGCAGATGCAGATAAAGAATTTGTAGGACGTATAAAAGAAGAATAAATAAACAGCAGGAGGAGCAAACAATGACACATTTTTGACAGGTTGGTGGCTCTTTTTGCAGGGGTGTACTTGTAACTGGCAATAGTGGAAGAAGTATTCATCCTATATTTAAGTAAGATTAGCAACACTCTTGTCAGTCCTGCATATTAGTATTATCAGCCAAATTTACTCAAAGTTTAAAAAGTATGCAGCACAATGGCTCCTGCTGCTGTATTATTATTTAATCTTATAATATTGATTATTATAACATATGCATTGATATTTAAGAAACATTTAAGTTTATTTTGTCAAGATGATGATTTAAATTGTTTTATATTCTGTTGGATAGTTTTATGTATGACAATGTGTCATGTGATATATGTCCTATATTCGGAATATAAGACATGAAAGACTGACAAGTTGCTCACAACTTAAGCTGTCAAATAAATATAGTGGAGTACAATGTGCATTATATGCCTCAGACGTATAGAGGTATAAGTAGCATAATATGCAAATATTAAAGGAAGGTATAAGTACCATAGTTATATTCCACCACTGGTTAATATCATGTAAACGTGAAACATATTTCTATTCATGTTTGCATGAGTCAATAAATGTACGTGGTGAGGTACAGAAATTATTGAACCAGCTGCAAACGCACACAGGTAAATTATCTTACATAATGCTAAAATTTAGATGGTTCAACACCATTTATAATGGGCCAACGCCTGAGGTTGTTGACTACAAATCTTTACAAAGTCTTGCAATTTGCTTTAATTTCATGCCGTCAGTGTTACAAGTACAACATATTTTTCTTTTTGGCATCTTATGTTTGTGAATAGATGTACTTCATCCATAAATATGAGAGGTCTTCCACATCTTTAAACTCAATTACTAAAACAATATGCCATGCTAATGGAAAAATACTCACTAATTCAGTACCCGCTCCTGTTTTATGATGCCTGCAATAATGACTGCACATTATAATGTTACCAAAGGCTCTTAATGAACAGAATCTAATGTAAAGGGGTCCACAGAGCACAACATGAAGTGTAATTACTATGTCGTATGATGAAAAATGATGCTCATGAAAACAAGATGGCGAACTGGGTCACATTTTTGCCACACAAAGCACAACATCATTTCAAATCAATGGCGTTATTTCCCCAGTGCTTTTAAAATAATAATCAGGATAGTATCTTTTCATAAATACAAATGCCCCAGTTGCTATTCTGTTGCTGAACATAGTAGTGATTAAATCTGCTTACAGTATACACTGAAATGAAGGCTTTAACATTAGCTGTTGCCTGACAACCCTGTATGTTGGAATAAACTACACATGAAAGTAGCATGAATCATTAGCACAGCAAAACAAACAGCCACCTACAGAAACAAAAGAAAATCAAATTATAGCTAATTTTATATTAAGATTGAATGAAATGCATATGTAGTATTTTTAATATGAACATGGTCCCTGTTAGTGTCAGAATCAGACAGAATGTATTACTCAACTCTGCAAGTGTTCTAGCCTATTTTAGCTCATTGTATTATTTTTTTCAGCAAATTTACTTAAGGTTTGGTGTCGCTGCTCTCAGCTCTGTTCCAGCAGCAGAAGACAATATTGTTTTTAGCAAGTAAGCTGGTGAAGAAAGTAGAGCATTTAGCAGTAGGGTGAATAGATCAGATGGATAGAAACATTACTGCAAATTGAGACCTATTGTTGCTCTGTATCTTCTGGAAATTTGTGGTGTAATGACGAGTTCCAGGCTGGGTGTCCCAAGTCCCAGCAAATATCTGTAAAACACTAAACTGTCCCGGTTTTCAACATTCACCTAACACATTGCAAAAACATAGACAATTCACCATGCGTTTGAATTCAACATTGATTGGTCTATGTATGTAAAAATCAATCAATAGGTCATTGTGAAGGCTGTTGCAAAGCTGTGAGGTCATAGGCAAGCGTCATAGGCCATGGCGCTGGTGGCTCTTGCTAACACAGAACCTGTCAATATGCTAACGGGTTAGCTGTCATGCCAAAGAGACAGTCAACCTTTTCTAAATAGCCCCAGGAGGCTTACTCCTTCCTTCAGATACCCAGCAACAATGTGTGCATGAGGGTTTTGAAAATATGCTCACCTGATGTATTGTTTGCTAACACGTTAGCCACAACAACTTTATAAGGTGATATACCTGTGATATATTTTGGAGTTCCTGTTCTCTTGGTGGCCCAAAATTGATTACAGTAGCTTTTAGGAAATAGATGTGTTCCTGCTAAAGCTATTTGATGGATAGGTACTGTATGCAGAAACTCCCCCTAAGCCCTAGCGATGTAATGAAAAACTGATGTGAGGGTCACCATTTTAATAAGCATTTTCCGTACACTTGTCTCTCTCGGGTTCATGATTACATGAACAAAAGACGAAGGTTTGTTGATTTAAAAACAAACCTTGAAAAGAAAATGGTGGATTGGTCACACCCTTGTGCCAGCCATGTCACGAATTCAAATCAGTGTCAAGTCATTTCCCGACTGTAAAGTGGGTAAAAATGATGCCACATTTATCACAGATTGTGAGATACCCAACTGAGCATTCACACAATCACTGCGTTCTCACAACTAGAAAGGGTCATATGGGACGTAGGACCGCTGAGGATTGAGAGAGCATCACGGCCTGCTGTGCCTGCGAAGTCACACAAGAGTCACAATCTGTGCCGCTTCTGCTTCACAAGGCGTCGGTAGGCTTGGACAGATGGGAGAGAGAGTGGTGTCAGCTGGTCACGCCGTGGCAAGAAGGGCGTCAGGGCAACCTTTGTGTAATTAGATAGATGGTCTCTGTAGGTTAGCTGGTGAGCTGACACTGGAACCTGTAGCTGAGGGCCAAAGATACTCAGCTCTGCCATAAAGCATTAGACAGAGAGCTCAGGTGTGATAAAATCTTGTTATAATGATCTTTTACTACAAACACTTGAGACGATCACAACATCAGTCACTGATTATCAGAATGCATTCATGTATCAATTACCAAGCAGAACATCTATTCACTTAATGCTGATTGATCATCTATTCACAATATAACCAAGGTTTACTTGAGGTTAGTTAAATTACCCACCAGAGAAAAATTTTACCAATAGTTGTTGCTTGACTGTTTTTGATTTTGGACTAAAGCCACATTAACTTTCACAAAGAGATCAACAAAGAGATTTACACAAGCTTCATCTTTTCCCATTCTCTTTTACTCTTGTCAATAATAGAGGTTTACATTATACTGAACCTTCACAGGAAATGTTTATCCACTCAGGTTTTCTGTGTTTGCCATTTAATTGGCTGTGAATCACTGTGTTTTGATGTACTGGTATGCTAGACTAGGTTTAATAGTTCGTACTGAGCTTGCGTTTGTTGTTGAGGGGGGTTATATCTTGTTTGCTTTAACTGATATTACACCAACATGTGCAGCAAATGCTGTTGAGACACAGGTAGGTGTAGATGTAATTGATCTGATGCCTTTACTTTGGACGTTGTGAGCATACCTTTGCTTTGATCACATTTTTGTTAAATCTGCCATCTTGCCTTTTTGATGTTTCTTCAACCTGATTTTGATAGGATTCATTCATCAAAGAGACAGATTTCTAATTTAAATTTCAATCCTGCTTAGTACCCTATAATGGACCTATGTTTCCATTTGAGCGCAATATAATTGAAACTGACCAAATAATCAAATACCACACAGCAAATAACTTTTACATACCCCTCTGATGAGTTAAATTATCCACCAAAGACAATTTATCCCAGTTGTTGCTGCTCAGCCAGTTTTAATTTTCGACCCTTGTCTCTCTTTCCGATTTGGGATAGGGAGGGGGCACAGAGCAGACCCCTGTAGATGTGATTAAACCAGATGGGATGGATGCCTAGGGATGGGGTGGGGGGTGTGGG
>NW_019525289.1:768573-796353 GCF_002814215.2 Seriola lalandi dorsalis
GGGGGTGTTTTAACAGAGTAAAAAATAGAATAAGGAATAGACTGACAAGGGAAAGAAGGACTGGATGAGGGGGGCAGACGAGGGTTATGCCACTGCATTATGCATCATGGATCATCAGCCCGGGTGGCTTGTTTTATGGGTTGGTGTCAAGGGTGCCACTCCTGCTTCACACTCTGTAGTGATGGGCCTGTTGCCATGGCAGCAGCAAATCAACTCATTAGCAAATATTACCCTTGGCCCATAGAGAAAGGGAGCAGGGCGCTGACTTTGACGGACAGCAGACATGGAATAATAGGTTTACTAATGACAGAGAGACGGACTCCAGCATGTGAAAAAAACTACAGGAATGAGAAGATGGCATTGGACATGTGAACACATAAGAAGGGATCCGTATTCACTGAATATTCAAAGACGTTCTGCTCATTGAGATCCATCCCCTTAACATTATAAAGCCTCCAGTACTACTGGACCTTCATTTGAAACACAGACTTTAATTTTGGAAGAAAATTCATCTCACTCTGGATAATATTTTTGGTGTATGCAGGACTGTTTTATTTCTTCAACTAACAATTGGCAAATCCCTTGAAAAGACCAAAACCAGCAATGTTTAAGGGTGGAGTAGGCTTTGAATGTTCTTGCTCATATGATGTGCCTTCAAACCTCAAGTGTTTATAGCTGTTCTCAATGGCCATTCTTGAAGATGGCGCGAGAGGCCTGTCACCAGAGGGATGAGACATGATGATCGTACATGACGCGGTTGACTGCATACTTTCAGTCCCTCCTTGAAAGTCTTTGTGGCACTGAAGTCGTACACAGAAGAAATTATGAAAGAAGTAGTTTATAAGACTCAAAATTCAAAGCATAAGAGCTGAAGTTGTAGTTCAAATCCCACCTACTTTCTCACCTGCAAATGGCATTTCATTTTGGAAAAAAAGGCTCAGTAATTCCTTCTGTCATTCCTTTAAACAACTGATAATTGTAGTTTTTAGCTAACTTTACATAAAAAAATATAATTGGGCAGCGGTTTGCGACTTTTCAGCTGTGGAGTAATTACACATTTGGTGTTCTAGTGAGTATTTCTGGCAGCAGTCTTATCATTTAATTTTCCTATTGTAAATATAGTATTGGGTATTATTTTGATAAGTTATTGAATTCTAAAACTTCAGCTGGACAGATTAGATATCAATTGTGTTTCTGCACAATATATTACATGAATGTAAATTGAAGGTGAGGAACTTGTATAAATAATTAGAAAGTATGCATATTTTGTACGTAGTAGTCGGTTTTGTGTGATGTATTTTGCGTATTCTGTGGAAGAGTGACAACAACCTTTCACTGTTTGTCGCCCAAATACTTTTCCAGGAAAGTGACAAATAAAAATACCAATTTTCTTGCTGCTTTTAAGCAGATTTCAAATGTCCAGAGTTCATTGAAGTCAACTGCCACATACCGTAACCTTCAAAACTTTCACTTCAAGGAAGCAAAAAAACCTAAATTGCATCTTTCTTCTTCCGCAGACATGATTGACTGCTTGCTCAGCCCTCCACTCCTTTGCAGCAGGGCAGCGTGGGAAACTGCGAAGAATCTTCAATAACAGGTGATCACGGCTGAGCAAACAACATCAAACCATACCACAGAGTGCCAGAACATCCATCCTGTCAGCCTTGCTATCACACTTCAGTATGTGCAGCCTCGGAAAAAAAGAACCTCGCCCTGGGTGTGCGATCCCTCTAATGGAAAATGGTGTATAATCGTGAAGAGAGCCGGTGAGCTAATGAAAAGGGTAGCAGGGTGACATTTTCAGAGTGACGTCTGAAGTAGGATGACATTTACAGAGAAGAAGCCCCAAAGACAGTCTTTCTGAAAGTGTCTCTGTATATTATATGGGAGAAGCAAAGGAGAATGTGGAATGTGAAGCTGATTTCAACATGACTCAGACTCACTGGCATAGCTATCAATTTGTCTCCAGGTACTACCATTTGGCTGAGCCCTGTTACACGGATGGAGGATGGTTGTCGTGGTCACTGCTAAATGTGAAAGGATTCTTTCAAAATGTCCGACATTCAATTTGAGAGAAAAAATGACATTCATGCGGTGGCTGCAAAGCGTGGTTATGTTCAGCTGACCGATTGAGAAAGACCCCAATTTCATCTAATTTTAATGCATGCCATCATTTCATTGTTACAGATTTTCTAAGCTGTTATCATCATGTCTACAGGTACGCAAAGGAGATGGCTTTTTGTTATGGCAGCCAGACAAAATAAATCCAGGTGAGGCTAGAATCATTAAATTATTTCCTGTGTTATATCTCATTCAACCATAAAAGGATGAAATAATTTTAACTTTTACTTTGGTTTTCAAGCGCTGAGGGGTCATGATGGTCACCTGATGCATGACAGCAAAGATCTTCCGATCTACTAGATGAGGTATGGTTGATTTTACTTACAGTACCATGAATTTCAGGAAAATGCCTCACCACTTAAAATTCAGCTTCTGCCCAAGACTCTCTAAGAAATTGGGTTCTACTTTTTGCAAGCTTCATGTTCTTGGCCTGTACCGCCAATAATCCAACGCAAATAGAGAATTAAGAAACCATCTGTCGCGTATCCCACTGTCAGACCAGTGTCATTACACGCTTATTAGCTCATTTATCACCAAGGAAAATATACGGATGGTCCATTGGCAGGGACATCAAAGGTTCAAACCCCGCTATCCTCCGTTCTCCAGAGATGGATTGCAATCCCAGAAAGCTGTCCTGATTAAGTCCCCCATGTGGCAGGGAAATGTTCTCTTCCTTGATCTGCGCCTCTCAATGACCTGATTCTCTCTCAGTGGACATGTCCTCTGTGAGAAAATGGCTTGTGCTCCGCCGTGAAGGTTTCATGCAATTTTTGTCGCATTCGATGAAGCGTTTGAGCAAAATGTCATGACAGAGTGGAGGTTGATGGACTTTTAATGCCTCTGTTTCACAAAGTTTTTACTGTATGTGGTGCTTGTGGCGTGACCTTTGGTTATGACTTAAAAAAAAAAGAGATTGGATCACTACGAATATATTCCATTTTGATGTAGAAAAAATGTCAAACTTCTGACAGAAGATGTGGAGCCGGATAAAGGTTTCAGAGTAAAGAACACTCACAAGTGAGATGATAAAAGTGTTTGACCTTTTTATATGTGAGAGGTGTGTTTGTAAAGGTGTGTGTTTCAATAACTTTGACTTATAAGGTTGTTTTTTCAGTGTCTACTGCCTCTTTATGGATGTGTGCACACGTATTAACATATAACATCCAAAATGTGAATGTGCTTTGTGGCTGATATCATAACATTAATTAGGACATGATGAAATGTTTGCATGTTTATAAATGTTAAGTAAGGAAACATAAAATGAAGCATTACAGTGCTTCAAAAAAGTGGTTATATCTATTGGCATCATCTTGGACTGCTGGTCAAAGAAACCTCGTAATCTGAGGTCCCATTTACACTTACACCAAGTCTCTTGTATCTGCATCCAAATGCAATTCAATACACTTTTATTTTCACTTCAAATGCTTCTCTGTTAGCAAGATCCCGACTGGGATGGTTGATTATGTTATTTTTGGATTTCCCGAGCTACACCCAGATCAGTTCAGGCTCTACTGTAGTTCTGAGGGTGGTGATGATGGACCTGAAGCTGAGTGATAACTGCCAAAAAGAAATTCAGAAGAATAACTTTTACATTTTAGCAGTTAAGTTCCACAACACAAACACATGCACATGAGACAAAGAAACGTTTTTAGTGTCACCTCAGCTGCCATGAAGAACCTGTAGAGTCTCCTCCCACAGTGCACACACATTTGGTAGATGTAAAGATTACCTAAAGAGATGGATGCGTTAAAACCTTTTCAGCATCAGGCTCTAATGCTTGAATGCCTCCTCTGTGAGCAATCACAGTTTGAGCAATCAGATTTTAATCTGTCTCTATTGCTTCTTGGTTGCATTTAAACCTTTTTCGATAGTGGATAGCTGTCTCATCCACCGAGAGCGCATAATGTGGCTAAATGTAAATGGGTATTTGTGTCATAGAGCATGAGGCAGTAGAGACAAAATACTTTAAAAGTCTTGGTTTCTCAGTATTTAATTTAGAAGACAAGGTGAATCTACAGGGTCTCAATTAGAGGCAGATGGATGATTTCCTCTATTGCGGCTCTTCTTTGTTATTCAGTCTGAGGAAACAGGTGGATTTTAACATAAAATATTCCACAGTTAATTAAAGATATCACAGTTTGTCTACCGTGTATAATTGTTCTGTCCATCAGTAGGGTTTCTCTGGTGCCTTATAAAGACACTGAGGATCGCTGTCTTTATATTCCAAACATCTTAAACCATTCTCTTTAACACAGTCTATGTTTCAGTCATCTCAAGTCTTTTCTTGTGCAATCAATGAATTGTCACGTGTCTTACCGTCAATAATTTGACAACAGGCTGGTGTTATTGCTTCTGCAGAAACCAACGACGTGACATTTACTTTGAACGATGACACTTAATGGTTTATGTCTCTCTGTACACCCACTACTTTGATGGATGAGACACATGCTGCTGTCTCCAGCTCTGCGGTCGTAGTATCTCAACATCTTATTCTCTCATAAGTCATTGAGCGCTTGAAGGACTCTGGCCATCGCTGTGATGACTCTCTATGCTCTTTTATGTATATGTGCCAGCTTTTAACTACAGTAATAAATAGTTATGTTTTAATCTATCTATATAAAGACTGGGCTTGATGGGTGAACAGCTGCTTTTGTTGCATTCAGTGATGACGAATGAGAAAAGACCTCTCAATTTTCAATCACTTTTTCTTTCCTCCATGGCTAGATTTTGTCTTTTCTAGCTGTTGATCTCTGATACAGTCGCATGTAAACATGTAAACAAGACGGACGTGACCACATCCACATATTCATATTCCTTTATGGGCATTGGCATGTGCTTCTCTTTATCTTTGTCATTTTATTTGATACTTTTTTGTTAACCTTCCACTGTGTCTCACTTTCTTTCACTGCCATGCATCCTCTTTCGCTCTCTGTTGACAGTAAAACCATTTCAAGGCCCTTTGGTCTTAAAACACCAGTAGCTGTCATGTCACATGCACAGTAAAGAGGAGTGGATCTTGTTTACAGCAGACCCCAGGACAAAGACATACAAACACACACATACATGGGCATGCATGCTGTTGACATGAAGATAGATGCATTTGCAGAGAAACAGACATGTTTACTGTCAAAATGCACAATGTATTTTGTCAAGATGTACATAAATATGCCCACTTCACATATCACTAACTTGTGTGACACTGGGAAATATGGTGGACATGCCCATAAACATGCCAACAAAGTGAGACACATATTCAAAACTGTCCTACCAAAGGTCGTTGCTGGAAGCAACTTACTAAGACCCATAATTATGTTTTATTGTTAAGCATCATCCAACGACTCGTGTGAGAGGGCTACAGTCTTTTCCCCAAATCGCCATGTTTGAGTTCAAGAAACAAAGCCCTCCAGTAGCTGTAATCATTATGACAAAAGCAAAGGAAAAGGTCAGGTGACGTTGTTAAAGAGCAACAAAGTCTGCGTAGGAAGGAGTTTGGAGTGAATGGATGGGTGGACCAAACATTGGGCTTCAAAATGCGTGACTGCTGTTCATTTCCTGTTTCAAACCAAACAATTGCCGTTTCTTTTAACCATGACCACGATCGTTCTATATCCTTAACCATGTGTTGTGACCATGATGACGAACGTCTTCTAACCTTGACAAACAACTTATTTTAACCAAAACCACGATCTTTCCCTAAACCTTACCAAGCTGTTTTATAACTAAACCTAACCACACCTTTACCGTTATGTCATCATAATAGAATTGGTAATTTATTTTTCAACGCTGCTTTTAACTGTTTATCTGTGGCTTACAACCTGCTGCCAGCAGTGGCGCCAATTCAGAAAAAGCTCCTATGTGTCATATCAGACGGTAGTAATAAACAACCTTTATATGGTCGTATTGGTTGGAGGGCTTTTTGTGTTGTGTCCAATGCATGCATTCAGTTAACATAATCCTAAGTAATTTCATAGCTTTAACAAGTAAAAATATGGGTAATTTCTATACCAATAACTAGGACATACCACATTGGTTTAAGGGTGAGTTCATCCAAATAACCACACAAAGTATTTTGTTGATTCTTGTGGTATCTAGCGATGCAGATATTGGTTTTATCTCCTAAAGTTTTGAAGTATTTGGCCTCTGTCACCTCTGTCATTGCTCCAAAGCATTGGAGGTGGACGCAGTTTAATCAGTACATTGCAGGTAGTCTGAGTAACCTACAGACCCTGTGTACCCTGAACAGTTTGCACCAAAACTACTGTCAAGCAAAAGAAAACTATTCAAAGTGAGATGTGTGGGTTATCCTGAGTCAGAGGTACATTATTATTATTATTATTATTATTATTATTATTATTATTATTATTTGTAAATGTAGTATTTCAGTGATGTTTCAAAAGAAATACCACTCACCTCCATTGCTTTTAGGTGGAAGCAGTTTTTTCAGAGTCTACTCTCTCAAACCCTCAGCACATAAAACCAAAACTTCATATGTGGCTAGATAATACTGAGGTAGGCGCTGCCATTTGGGATTCTATTCATGTTACCAAAAGTCGCCTCTTAAGTTTTAAAACCAGATTTTAGAATGCCATTTTATTCAAATAGAGAAAATCTGGAGCGCCTCATTGGCTCACCTGGTAGAGCGCAGACCACATAGGCTTAGTCTTAACCGCAGCAGTCATGGGTATGAGTCTGACCCGGGGCCCTTTGCTGCATGTCATCCCCTCTCTTTCTCTCCCTGACTTTCCTGTCTATCTCTCACTGTCCACAGAATAAGGGCAAAAATGCCCAAAAAAATAACTTAAGAAAAAAGACAAATTGAGGAAATCACTGTAGGTTCAAGTAGAAGCTGACAGACTTATTTGCTGTGAGGGGCACAAGGTATGAAGTGCTAAGTGTCACATGCAGCATGTTACATTTTGTGCCACAAAAATAACATGTGCGTCATCAAAGTGCATTGCATCCCAAGTGTTGCAAATTAATATGGAAATGATATGGTAATTATATTATAATTATTACCAGTTCATTTTCTTCATTTTGTTGCAAAAAATTCATTTCATGGCATGGAAAGTGATACTTGGCGCCCCACAGTGTATTTTGTGCACATAATGCATTCCGTGCCATGAAATATACATTTTGGGTTATGGAAATTTTGTGCACAAAATGCAGCGTGAGACATTTGGTGCTCCATATTAAAGTATTGTGACTCGATCTGAGCAGGGCAGTGTTTTGTGCTGTATTTGTGCACACTCACCTCCTAACATACTATCCCCACTTCAAGTGATCATGATCACATCATCACCATGTGTTCAAACAAAGGGTCATTGTGTGTTGCTTTCATGGGTTTCTCCTCTGACAAGTTAAATGTTCTTATTTCGAGAAAATGTGTTTTCCAGTCATTTCTTCAACCCAGTTCTTGATCGTATTATTTCCAATGAGACTTTGGTCTTTCCCTAGCCCGAGGCTTTATTACATTGAGAATGTAAACAACTAGCCATTCCATGCATGATTGTGATCATACGTTTTTCCCTTTCTAAATAGACCATTTTCATTCCTTTAACTTCACACACCACTTCTTGGAAGTGTTTCTCAAAACTAAGACAGAAGCTGATAATGTGACAACTGCAGATACTATCACTAACTAGAATTATACCCTCATTGGAAACCTCCGCCAACCAGTCTCCTCTTCTGTTCTGAGTTATGACAATGAATAATGGCAAGAAGTGCTTTTGCAGAACATTATGATGTCACAGTGAAATTGAGCTTCGGCCTTTGGGACATAAAATAAAAATTGTAATGTAATAAGTCACAAAAGTTACTTATTTATTACATTATTACATTGTGGTTAGCACAACATTTCCCACAAACCTGTTGCTTCTTTATTTGAAGAGGATGAACAAGTTGGAAGTAAATTTTCAATTCCCTTTTGCTCATTCATCTGCAAACTGTGCCGTAAGTAGGTAGGTAGGTAGATAGATAGCTAGAGTCCAGTAGCTCATTAGTAGTAATAATAATAATAATAATAACAGTTAATAAGTAGTCTCGCCTTATGATGTAAATGCAACCTGTGGGTACACAATGATAAATTAAGTGTAAAGCCATCAAACATGATCTTGTTTACAGTTTACAACTTTCCCATACATACTCTCTCTAGTGACCTCAAAAGGTCTCATATGAAGACAGCAAACAACATCCACACATCCTCAGTGAGACAGCCCATAAAGAAAACACTGACTTGACTTGCTTTCACAGCTCCTTCAAACAAATGTTTTTCCAGCCCTTTAGAAGTCAGAGAAATAACACTGAGTAATTCAGAATATGTTCCTCTCCAAATTTACTCTGATCAATTCTTAACATCCTCCTCCTGTTTATCTCAACTGTTGATGTGCGTTATGTGTGGCAGACAACTTTGGCTCAGAGGCGCATTTCTAGACACATTGTGCTACAGAGGCTACACTGTCAGTGAGGATTACTGCATTTTATGTTGAAGGTTCCCCCCTTGGGACGTCATTACTTTAAACCCTCCTGCAATACATCAATTTCTAATTAACATTTGCATACTAGATCATTGTGGGGTGGTGTGCTGAGGACTCGCACACATACATTTATGCTAATTAATTGAAATAAAATGAGCCTGGAGCTTAAGATGGGGCGGAGCAATGGAATGCTTCAACACCCAATGGGAGGGGCAGGCTGGATGCTCGAGTGCTGTCAGCGACGCCCGGTGCATCCAAAAACAACAACACTCTGGAGACCTGAGCTAGCGAGTGGGTGGAGTGTGCACAGGACGACTATGTTTTATTATGTTCCAGATCGTACACACATATGGGCCAGATCTGGGCCATTTCTTGCCGTTGCATTCATATAAACCACGTCTGGCCTATATTCAACCAGGTGTTTTTATGGTGAGTTTTGGCCTGGGACAAACTGGTTTCAGGATGAGTTGTGCCAGATTGCAGCAAGCTGTGTACAGGACAAATGATCAGGCCCCATTTGGCCTAGTCATTTGTAGGCCAGGCTTTGTTCTGTCTTGCTGGTTTACCAAACATTACGCCTAAATAGCTGTACTTCTCCGTGTCCATGTTCTGTCAAGGTGTTTCAATGTTGAATTTACATAATTTTAGTTTGAGCCGGAAAATGTATTTATTGTTTTAACCATTAGCTATATGTTTATTTCTTTGCTGAATCATGTTTTGGTGATTTCAGTGGCATAAAGGTAGAGTTGTAGACCTACTTTGACTCTGTTGCTGTGCAACAAAGATGATCGACAGCCCCAGCCCCACCCTCAGCCTCATAATGAACATGGTGGATAACTATATTAACAAGTTTCAGGCTTTATTCAAGGTAGGGTAAGCATAGTGGGATGTGTTTGTTTGTCAGGAGGTTTGGTATACATCTCATGTCAGAGCAGTCTATTGTATTGTGATTGATTATTTTTTCTTTTTCTCCGGGCAGTGCAGATTAGATCAAGCTTTTTTATAACTGTGGTTTCGTCTCCACCAACTAATGAAAAAAAAATTGGCTCTTCAGCTTCTAGATGTTTGACTTTTTTAACAGCTGTTTGTACTTCAGCTTTGTGCTGGTTGTTGTTCAAAAAGTAGCAGATGATTTGCTTTGTTCTGGCCTTTTTTGAGGAAGTGGACTTCGCGATGTCCACTATGGGGTGATGTGATTCTCCTTTGCATGTTGAGCTGCAGAACCAGAACAGTGAACTAAGAAAGGCCAATAGCTGTATTGGTGGGTTTTAAGTTAAACAATATACATGTGTTTTTCTGTTAACATTGAAGAACCTCCATCACAACATCAGTGGGCAACAGCCCTTGGCAACATCTGATTTTTTTTAATTTTTTTTTTTATTGTTATTATTAGAAGGCAACTCTCAGCTGAATATATCAATGTACACTGGAGTAAGTGTGTGTGCTCATGTCTTTGTGTGATGTTATGTGTTTGTTTGTGCTGTACAGTTGTCTAGGGTTGGGATGAGGCAGATTTACTCTCATTGCAAAAGGCGGGATCTAATTGTGACATACAGTCAGTCACACACAAACTGTTGTTTACCATGATTTAGAAGATGCCGGAGCCGAGCATTTATACATCATTCCATAAATTTTCATTAAAATCCAATCAACAGCATTCAGCTGATAAACAGACAGGCTGAGGCTGATCCATAATCCCTCCCCTCAGTTTCATCTCGGGAACAATTGTCCACCAGAGCAGTGAGATAATTTGACTGATATTATCATGAAATAAACTTGGAGGATTAGATGTACAGCATCGGTATCTTACTGAGCTTGTCATTTGCAGTGTGCAATAACAGTAGGTATGGAGTGATGTCTGTGAGTGTGTGAGAGAGGGTGTGTGTGTGTGTGTAAAATGCTGCCAGGAGGAAGCAAGTGAGGTGTCATGACTTTGCTCTAAGCCAAAGGTCTGCTGAAACAGACGCACAAGTGTTGTTGTTGCCTCATCTGAGTGTAAATTGGAGTTAGGAGCACACAGCAGATGATAAATTTCTACTTTGTATGCAGATGTGCTAATGCAAGCAATTTCTAAGTCAAGAATTGCACTCAAGGCAACAAATTGTGATGCTGGCTTATGAAGTAAAGAGTTACAAAAACAACCCAAGCTCCTCCTCAGTGATAACAGCAGTATAGCTACATACAAGTGTGTGAACCGCATGCTATTTTTGCAACTGTAAACGGTCAACAGGAAATGGTGTAAAAAAAGTGTGATCACGCTTACAAGTTTCATTTGGTCCAAACTTGGGTGCTAGATTTTTACTTGGTGTTACAATTTTGGATTTTGTTGTTTGTTTTCTTTACATAGCACAAATGCTAGACAGGCAAAGTCACACCTGCTTAAGTAGGCTGCAGACAGACTATTGGTAACTAGCCATCCTTGCCAGGTTTGATTATTTGGCAGTGAGGTGTAACTCTGTAACTTTTAGATGAACAATACTGCAGGCTGTAGACTCTGCATGGAAGAGCACATACTATACACATGCTATCCAAGCATGAGGATCTGTTGGCTACAACAAGTCAATATCTGCCTCCCAGTATCATTAAATATGTGTGTTTTGAAATTGTTCTCTGTATTTAAAGCTGCATGAATCTATATTATATTAACAATAGGTCACAATTTGAAGGGCTCGCTGGTACTGACAACTCTACAGAGAATTATCTCTCAGCCCATGAGAGCGTTTTAACTGCTTTCAGCTCATTGTTTTGATTTTACGGTCAACAACTTTACTGTTTTGACTAAGTCTCACTTAAACCCATCAATCTGCAGGCAGCAGACAACTGATTTCTTTCTGCGAAAAAGCTCTATTAAACCCACTGTCTGCTGCTTGCCAAACATCAACTAGCAGACAAAGAAACTTAGCGACTTTCCAGTGAACGCAGTGGAGTGTCTGGCAGCTTAAAGCACCTGAGACCAAAACACAACTAAAAGGAGAATGAATATTAGACATACATGCATCAGGTTGCCAGAAACACAACTTGAAATAAACAAAAATAAACTATTTCAACTTTCTTCTTAAAATGAATGAATGATGCTCTTCTCATTCCTATTAGGCACATTGTCCTGATCTTCATAACCGTCATTGTTCTCACTTGGCCAAACAGAGAAAACAAACTACACAGATGTTTAGTAATATTAACTAACATAAATCACACTCCACAAACATTTTTGATAATTGGGGATCAGTGGTCACAAATCATTGTATGACGAGTTTCCTGGCAACAACATCTAAGTGTGAGTAACACTAATGGGGAACTCTTTTGTCTCTGTTGCACATTTAAATGATTCCAAAGTTGCCCTGAGTGTCCCTGACCTCAGGCTGTTGCATACTATCAATCATTTTAACAAGGAAACCATATCAAGGGTCAGGATATTAACGTCATTATTTGGCCATTATTGTCAGCTCACTATGGTTAAGGTCGTATTAAACAAGCACAATAATTTCACAAGGATACTCTAGGTGACATTGGTGCTGAGATATATTGGTATCCCTTTGTTTCACAGTACTGACACATGTGGTTCAAGGACAACGGGACCTTTTCATAATAACGTTCCTAAAAATGATTCACCCCCTTGTACTGCGATGAATCTACTCTCCCTTTGGGATGAAATTACATGTTGTGTGTCAAGCTGAGGCAGAGTAATGCGCTCTGATTATCAAGCAATGCACCGAATCTTCGACTATCTCCAAGGAATGCTAATCACTCTTCTATTGGATTTTTCTGTGACGCCTGCCATTAATCCTCACCACAGTCTCGTGTGATGAAACTGCGGCACTCTTTTGAACGTAATTAACTCCCATGATCGCTTTTGAACCTCACCGCATTGAGTGCTGTGATCGAGAGAAATTACACTGGGCTATTGCAAGTATTTAATGGACCCACGAGTGTCAATTAATGAAGAGAAGCTTTTCACTGTGCTTTCTTTTCATGTCCACTAGCCCAGGTTTTTATTAAAATGCTCTTATCCCGAGCCTCTGCTTTTCAAATGAACAGCCTTCCAAGGCATTACAATAACCCACGTCCTGTTGTGATTAGCCTGAGGGTGCTAGACCTCCCTCCCCGTGTTCTTCAGACTCAACTCTGCCTCTGGTTTGACTTTAGTGCTTCAGGCAAGAATTTGGTAGAAGAGAACAAATTGTACACTTCTATCAAGTTAGATCACTTGTGGCCCTGAACAGAAATGTATGTGAACAAATAACTGGACTGCATTTCCCCAATATCTTTTGGTGCTGAAGTCAGTACTGCATCCAACTCGGCTACATCCAAACTCTAACCTCTGGCTTTGCATTTTTATCCTAATGTTAATATCCATGTTTTAATCTATATCTTAATCTGGATCATTCCTCTATGAAGACATTTTTGGCTTTTAAATTTACAGATGAATTAGATTTGACTTGGCACCTCGATGAAAAAGAAGCACAAGCCCCTTGGAATGACAGACATTCACATTATTTTCCCTTTTTCAAGTTACTGAACCTGTGCTGCCCCAATGTTCATCATGAGATCAAGTACTGTAGAAGACGCCTCCCTGCAGATTTGAACATAAATGATACTGTTCCCATTTGAACTTCATACTGGTTTTGAGTCACCTTCAGTTTGTAGTGGTGAAGAGTTCCAGTGCAATACTTGAAGATGGAAATGGGCATCATATTTGATTTGGGGACATTATCAGAAGGAAAATGCTGCAGTGAAACCATGTATAAATACTGATGACCAGCGCATAGAGGGCAACGGTTCGTCTTCTGTGTGTTCTTCTGATATGAAGAAGAAACTGACCATGCTCGGCCAGATCTTCTGTTATTCCCCCTGACTGTTTATATTTCTTGAGTGAGTGAGTGTTTGTGTTTGTTGGCGTGTATTCACAGGCCTTGGTATGTGTTGGACAGAATTATCTGTTTGGTGTGAGGGAGGAAGGCCTAAAGAGTCACTTGTAAAAGTAAAGTTCTGTACAGGGCAGCAACAAGGTGATTGTCACCCCCCCTATGGTGAATGACAAGGTTAGGCATCTGTACCTCTTTCATTAAGGTAATAACGGGTTAAAGATTCCTTTCATGGTGAGAGAAATCTTATTTTGACCATTGATGAGATGCCGCTTGCTTGGCTATAACAATGGTCACATTACTGGACTCTATATGCTGCTCTGGCGCTGGATGTAAACATGGGCATTTCGATGAATCAGCCAATGGTCTTGATTTTCTGCACAGTCTTGTATTTGAACACTGCTGCGTCTGAAGTGTGCTCGCTATCAAATATGAGGTGAGGTTGAGGGTAAAGAGAAGAAATGGGACACAGCACAAGGCTGACCTACAACAGGTCCACTCATTAACCTCTGCAATAATCAGCTGTAGTGAACCTACAGTCGAGACATTTCTTGTCTGCAAACCTGCTGTCAAGCTCCTGTGTTGTGTCTGTTTTTATTTATGGTTCAGGTGATAAGAACTGACATCCCAGCGTCTGGCTGAACAATTATTCCCACAATACCCAGGGGAGAATGCGATTATTTCTCCTCCCCCATGAGCACTGCAGCACACATCTCTCTAATTTAGTGTCTCCATAGGGCAGCAGGGGTCCTAAACACACAGCAGGGCAACAGATTGTACTAAATGACAGATTGTCAGATATTGAACATATAAAGTTTTTCTAAGTGCATACTAATTGTTTTCAGTATGCCAGATGGATGGATGGTTGGATGGAGGGACTGATGGAGGGCTTGAACCTTATTCCCTATTTTGGTTTTGTCAAGAACACAGTGCTCTTTGATGTTGGTCTTTTAGATTCTCTTGAACAGTCTTTGAATCCATTTGGATTGATTTGGTTTGTCTTAGCTCTGAAATTACCCTGGATCACCACACTGTTGGTCACCATGCACTTCTAAACAATTAGGGGTGAAAGTGTCAATGAAGCTCTTGCTCAAGAGCAGCTAGAGGGCAGCTGTCGACTGAGGAGAGCATGTTGCTGTTTCGCTTTTCAAGCCTGCACCTTTTGATGCCAGATACCTGCAGCCCATTGGTTGCAAATCTTTTTTTGTTACATCAAGGCGACTACAACTCCACTGATTATAGCCATAGTGTTTGATGCTGCGGAGACTAATGACTCCCAGGCAAACCAAATAAGAGCTGTGGTGAGGACAGGTCCCTCTTTAATATCTGACACTGTGTTTTGAAAGATCCTGCCAATGAAAACTTTGAGGCAACTGAAGCAAATTGAACAAATTCAGATTTTTAGCCATGGTTTGTTGTCAATCGATCACCCGCTTTGAAGGATTATTGATCACAGGAAAATGTTGTACATCAAATCCATTCAGAGATGGTAAATCATTGGAACTCGTGTATGTCAACAATGCTGACACCTTGCAGGTTTTAAGAAACTAATTTATTAGTCTTGTTAAAGGTAAAATACGTGGAGAAACTGAATTTAGATTCAGATGTGTGAATGTTTTTGGAATAGAATAGAATACCTTTGTAATTGCACAGCTGTACAACAAAATTTAGCTCAGGCCTGTGAAATTTTTAGAAATTGTGGAATTGGAGATTCTTTTTCACTTCATACTTTTTCACTAGCACCTAACCTAACAAAGAAAATCTGTATTTCAGAAAGTTCATCATTAAGCAATCTGGATTAAAAAGACATTTGCTTCTGACATGGCCAGATGGATTCTAGGTTTTTGATGTGGTGGGGGGGTGTCAGAGGAACAGGACTGGCAAGCATTTAACAGATAATTGTTAAATATTCACCAGATCAGTCTTCCAGAGTTTGCCCAGCCTCTAATCAAAAAGCGTGGTGGGCATCTTGAGTAACTGATGCATAGCTAATGACTTGGTGATTAATAGCCTGGCGTTTGACTTGCATAAATGTAGCTGATCCAAAGATGAGAAAGGGGAGGGGGGCGAAAACAAAGACCCCGCAATGTTCTGTGATGCGTTCAAGGCCACGGTACATTGTCAATCCATCGTTCATATAAAAGCCATCTAATTGGCGAAGAAAAGCTCATTGCTGGGTGTGTTAATAAGTGATGGGTGTTAATTAGGTTTGTCCAGGCATATGGAGATTTGCTCTCTGGATTAGCATTGCTGTGAATTACGACAAAGGAGGAAGGACCGCAGGGTTTAGTTTGCTGCCTCTCATTAGGTACAAGGCTTCTGTGATGGCAGGGCAGCTGATCTGTGGTTGGTGTTTGGATGAATAAGATTCATTGAAAGGTCCTCTGGGTTTTGTAAAGGTCACAGTTTTGTTCCCCTTGTCAGCGGGGTGACTGTATCTGACCGGTTTCGCCCTCCACTCAACAGGTGCCAGCCAAGAGAAGAAAAGACACTAATTACTGACATCCTGTTCACTTTAATACCCTTCTCATTCAAATGAGGGTCAACACTTCCCTCATCTGTATGCAAGCTACACAAAAGCAGCTATTAAATACCAAGAAATTTTCTCAACCAGGTCATGAGAGCTGAGAGAAGAAATCTGCGTCTGCATCTAAGGATCCCCCTGATGTGCACAACAGCAGCACATGATGCCATTATCCCATGGTGTGTGCCTAGCTAAGACAGATGGTCCCTGGGGGACTGGCGAAGCATCGCCATCGGCCTCTCTCCCTCTCCCCGAAGAGGTCATTGGTGGATGCAGCACTGTACTGGGCTAATATTAGCCACAGATAAGGACGGCATGAGGGCATTTGGCATCAAGCAGAGATATAGGGAAGCCTTCAGTCCATCTATATATAGCCTGGAGAGATGAGAGGAGGAGGGCCTGCTTGCTGTGATGCTCTCTGTCATTTGCTTTTCTTCCTTGAAAAATGTGTCTCTGGGAATAAATGGATTCCCCAGCTTCATTTGATTCTATTATAGCATACTCAGGTTAGGGTTTGACCTTATTTATTTTCTAGAATTGAATTTTTTACCACAGCTGCACAATTTGCACCTTTAATCTGCACATTCTTTTTCTTTTCTTTATGTAAAATATAATAGATACAGTAGATGATACAGTTAATCATGCCATTGCAGGATGATGGTGTGATTTGGGAGGATGTCCTTAAACCAGGAGACCAGGTTTCTAGTATCCATCCCCAAGCTGTTTGTGCCTTGTTTCGGATGCATTCTGCTGTTAGAGACATAGAGGCTATTCATCAAACAGGTACAGCAGACTGGAAGCACAGTTCGGCTGTCATCTGAAGCACACATAGCCTGTAATCAGTGAAGTGCTCCACTCTCCTTCATGCATATTCATGTAGGGCAGGACTCAGCAAATGATGGGAGGAGATATGATCAGAATGATTTGCTCTCATTCATACAGTTTTTATGATCATTAAAGGCAACAAATACCAGAAAACTAATCAATGAAAAAGGTCTGTTCTGGTGTTAAGTTGGCAGAGGATGGACAGCACTCACAGGCTGGAGGCAAGAGACTATTGGAAGTTTCTAATAGCCGTGAGCTTTACTCTTTGAACGTCCTGGGTGATATTAAATTTTAATTTGCTGCAGATCTGTATAATTTTGAATCATTTATTGCTCGTTATGAGCAGTTGGTACAAATTGGATCTGCATAGTGGATTAAGTTGACAGCAAGTCATGTCAGCAGCAAGAGTAGAGCAAATTTCCCAATAGGGATCTAATAGGTATCGCATTATGGCTGTTTTAAATTTTGTGTTTTTAGAACATTGACTCTAACTCTCCTATGAACTGACTGACTCAAGTGAAATGATGTTATCAACAGAAAAAAGACAGATCCCAATATGGTCTTCCATTAAAACTGTGTTGAGCTGTTAATATTAAAAGCTGATAATTATTCAATACAAGATATCTCTGAAATACATGCCCGTACATGTTTTTATGTCTGTGGTTCCATGTAGCTCAGTGGATAGAGCATGAAAATATAACATGCTGGGTCGGGGACTTGTTCCAATTATGCTAAATATGTACACTCTAAATGTGCTTTGGATCAAACATTCACCAAGTAGCATATCATTATGTAGGTCCGTTGCATATTTCAGTGATTCGAGCCCTTAATTCAGTGTATTTTTGTTTTATTAATATTTTATTAATTTGGTTTGGATATTCATTTGAAATGGATAAAAGCATGTCAGGTTTTGACCCACAAACTGATTTTAATCAACTGAATTTAAAATGTTAATATAGAGAAACTTTTGAACTTTGACCTCTACGACAATAGTGTAATATAGTGTAATAATAGTGTAATATTCCATCCACGTAGCACATTTCACACAATGTTTGAAAATTTAAATTAGGAAAAAAAACATAGAAAAGAGAAGATTTCCACTTGTCAGCTGTAATCAGCGGTTCGTGATGATATCAAATGCTTCACCCACATGCAATTATGATACTTGATATTTCTCTCCCAGCCTGCGTAGAGCCTGTCAATCTTAGGTTTTTCCTGGAGTGTGAGCGTCCTCATACATTCTCAACACACCTGAGGGCGCATATGTTTCTTGAAGATGTGTTTACTTGTCAACGTGGTATACGTAGGAAGTGTGTGGGCAGGTAATGGGTGAGGATTAAGACTTACATTAATATTAAATGTATGTTAAAGTGAGAGATAAGGTTAGACATGTAATGTAGACAGGAAAGTAAAATTTTGATTTTATGGTATTGAGAATACTTAAGCTGTAGTCAAAAAATAAGTGCGTAATACACCGTGTATATATTGTAGTCCTTTGTTTTGCACACTGGGTGGTTCACTCACAGTGGTGGACATATGTAATTTAAAAGAATGCCATTTATTCACTAATGACTGAGGTGTTCGTGGACAAGAGTGCACACCATATTCTCTCTTATATAGGTAATAATAAATGTGATGAAAGGATTAGGTTGAAAGTCACATATAGATTTGCATTTTAAAGGCATACTCACCTGAAAACTTCTGTATCAACCATTTACTATGTAGGTTTATCTGAAAAATTAAAAAATTTCAAATAAAGTTTAAAAAAGACAGACACAGACATTCGCAGAAATCCTGTAGTCTACATCCAGCGGGGACAGTTAACAAATCTGCATGCAATGGTTCCCTCTGGTTTTTAATTAATTCACTCCTTGTTCATTAATCCCTTCGTATGGACTGTCACGTTAATAGGCTACTTATTTCTACCACATCACTCCTGGTAGGGCTCCATAGTTTTGGTCTGTCACACCAATGTGGCTAACCACACAGTGTTGAACATTTAGCCAAATTTTTGGACATTTTGGGAAAAATATTTAGAAGGATCCAGCTACAAACTTTTCAGAGCCACATTTCAAGCACAAAGCTGGTGAGGTGTAAGACAGGAAACAGCTCCAACTTGTAACTTCCCCTAGATTAGTAACCTGAAGCTGATGTTTGCTGTTTTACTGTCGGATTAGCCTCGGCTAACTTAGATTAGATAAAAGAAAATGTATTTTATCATGGCTCACAGCTACAAGTAAATGAAGTTAGGTGTGTTGGTAGCTGCTAGCATGGTTGATAGCTGTTAGCTATACCATGACAAGTTTCAGCAAGTTAGATGACCAAATTTCCAGGTGAAATTCTGTATGCATGGAAAGCTTGTAGATATTTACATCCTGAGACAAAGAGAGAATGAATGCACTCAGTGAACGTCCTCATAAGTATAATAAACCAGGTGTGTGTGCTCTTGCATTGTGCTTGTTCACATCATGTGTGATCATCTCACTGCTTGGCTACAGTACATGTAGCTCCGTAGGCCTGCAAGTAGTCTGCTGGCCCCATCTTAACCACACACTCCTACACAAATACACACATATACACACACACACACACACCGTCTGCTCACCGGCTGCTATCATCTGCTGGCATGAACACACACCAGCTCGTGCCCTCCGGGGGGTTGGAGGGTTGTGGGTGGGAGGGCAGGCTTTCTGGCAGGCCCTCGGCTCTTCACCCCGTACACTGGGCTGTCTGTCTCAGACTCCCCTCCTGTCAACTCAAGGACTCCTCTATCAAGTGTCTGTCACTATCGCTCTCTGTCTGTCTCTGCAGAGAGCTAACAGATGTCCAAGTCAGAGTTTGTGAGTGACATACCATCACGGTGAGGGTGGGTGGGATTATGCAGCGTGTAACAGGATTACAAGTGAAATGCTAGCTGTTGTATGCTGCTGACAAACACAGTAGCCTGCTCGGATTACCACTAATGTTGAGAGCATGTCACTGCTTTCAAGTAAAATCTACATTGACAGCCTTTTAGGAATGACCGTGAATTACAAAAAGTTTCGTTGTTTTTAAACGGATTGACAAACCCAAAACCTGAATTCCCCCACTCCTACAGGCCGTTGTAACAAAAAAAAAAGAAAAAAAAAAAACATCTACCCTATCAACCCCCAGAGGTATTTAGCCTTGCAGATGTAGGGTTTAAGACATTTGCTTGTAACTCGTTGCAATGTCTTTGTCTTCTAGTTTTTTCCAGTTTTGAGAGATAAGCCTTCAGTTTTCCACGTTTTCCAGATTTTGCAGAGTGAGGAGACCTGGCTCTGAATCAGGATTGTAAATATCCCAATCCTGGATGTTTTTTTTTTTCCAAACAGAATCTGTCAGTGAAATCATTAGGAGTATGGCAGCCGTCCTGAGCTCCATGTCGTCAGCACATTTTTATTGAGCAAAAGTTTAAACTCAGTTTTTTTTCTAGAGCATGTCAAACCCAGATGATGTTTCTTTACACTTGTCTAGCATCGGGTTTGTTTTCTTCTGATAAAGAGAAGAGTTTGAATATTTCCCTTTTAATTCATTTCATTGTTAGGACTGTCCCTGATATCAGAGGGAAGCTGAACACTTCAGCCACTCAGGCATTTGAAATTTGTTTGTCTTAGAAATTGGAAAATATGAACTCACTCAAATGAGACAGGTTCACTGTCAGGTCAGTGAAATGTAGAATATATCTGGATCAGTTTTTTTTTTGTACTTTGTCTCAAAAGAAGTCAGGACAGACTATTTAATTAGTATTTACTTATTTCTCTAGTGCTATTTAATGAATATTTTTGTCAGTTTTTTGTGAATTTTGTTGTAGGTGAAAGTTTGAAGATTGTAAAGGTTTGAGTTTGTTCTTTATTCTGAGAATGAAAATCGATCTGCAGCTCTCTGGGTGTAGCTTATAGGAATTGTTTGTAAGTCTGCGTGGGCCCACTGTATGTCATAGGCTGATCTTGAGTCAGAGCTGAGTTGCCATCTTGAAATATCTAGAAAAAAACAGAAAATCGTCGGCTAGTTTTGCAGAATTCGAAAATAACCAGAAAATTAAAGGAAAACATAACTGACATAACAAGTGCAGTCAGTAGATGTGTAGAGGTTACATCATAACACTGACTCCACTGAATCTTTCTCTGGTGAAGCTGCTGTGCTTTTAAGGCGCAATGCCCATGATAGCAATGCCCATGATCAAGGTAGTTTTTGTCCCTCTCCATTAGTTTGGCACCATATCGCCTAAATAAAACTGTGTAGAACTGTGAAATTACACATTGGGTTATTGGGATTTTTCATAGAGTAAAACATATGACATCTACCCCAACAAAATGACATAAATTAATCTCTTAATGGATAATTAACCTTTTTAGTCGGAGTATAATTTGAAAAAGAAAACAAAAGAAATTAGTCAGGCTATTTAATAGTTCACACTTTTTTTCCTGCCAAAATGAGGAAGACTTCAGATTACAGGGAAAAGGATGGAGTTCGGAATAGACCTGATAAAGCTTTAAAATATGTATCTTAGTAGAGATACAAGCTGTTGTTTCCACTGGGTGAAAGGTGAAGATGCTGCAAATATGTGTGAAACAGAACAAAAGGAACATAAGAGACAGAACCAGAACAGAAAAAAAAGTGATGAATAGTTGCTCTTTTTGTAGATATTTTCTGTTCCTGGTGTAAATGGAAATGTGTGTATCACTCCTGGGAACTACAGCTGGAATGGTTAATTCCTAACATTACTGTCAGATATAAACAGTCACTTTTATTCACAGTTTGCTTAGTGAGCACTTATGTGGTGCATCATTTTTAAGTTTCCTGCGATATCAATCATCACACTCTGGAACAGAACTCTCTAGATAATAGCAAAAATGTAAAGGCGAAATGTTATGTCATTGTTATCGCTTGTGCAGAAGCTTTTCTCTTACTGGTTTTGACATTCACGCTTTTTTATTATTATGTTGATAATCCTCATGAAACCTATAATTACGTGTTGAATGGATCTTCACCCCACCAGGGAAATCAATTAAATCTCAAAGGCTTTTTGTTTAATTCATGAGATGGGATTTTAATTCCACTGGCTAATGAAAACTAATGAAAACTTCCATTCAGTTTTCAGTCATAGATCAGCATATCAATAGCGCCGATGCAAGGCATTTTAATACATTAAGCAGCCTAATTTGGAGCACGTGTCTCTAAGTGCTTATACATCAGGGATCCAGCTTGTCAACACATACTATTTGCACCATCATTTACATTTCAGGCGTTCACTGAAGATGGTACACACAAAAATTCTCCATGAATATGAGAGAAGGTAGATTCCGAAACATTTGTGGTTGCAGGGTTTGAACTTTCAGGTCAGGGGGTTGCCCCCTAACCACAAAACCAACCTTTAAAGGAGCATATTTCAAGGCAGCCAATGATCTTCGACAAGTATAATTTATGGGTCAGTGTAGCCAAGTCACGGTATATTAATTCTAAGACTTGATGCAGCGCATTGCCAGTGACTGGGGCGGGTTGAATGAAACATTCAATGGACTCCCGTCACTCAGTGCAGGTGGAAGTGAATTCTAATCCAGCCGTAGTGCTGCACGGCTTACTAATAAACCACTCAGAGTGCAGGACAGAGAGCGCGTACATCCCTGCTTGCTACAGTGAACAGTGAATAAAGACCAGGATCAAGGCTAAACTTTGAAACCAGGCTCAGGGGTTCCGACCTTGAGGTTGCAAGGTCTATATGTACTCGCTAAGAATAATAACTATCTTAAATGTGTATAGGTCTCATTGCCACAACTTCTACTTTTAATACTACTAATAAGAGTTCTCCCACTATTGATGCTGCAGTTGCTGCTTCTGCTTGTTTAACTAGACATAATTGAGCTTATTCATTCATTCATCCTCAAAGTACAGTACACCATTATTCGCAAATGATTTGTAGGTTCTAAAATATCCATGTTTATATCATGATTATATTTTTGGCAGAAAACGAGGGATGAGAGAGGGACAACAACGCAGCAATGGTCCCCCAGCTGAGAGTCAAACCCAGGACAATGCAATTATGTGGTATGCACCTCAACCACTTGACTACTGGATCCAGATGCTATAGATATAGTGTAACTTTAAATGAATAGGGTTTGGGGGGAGGCATTTTTCGGAAATTGGGGGCTGCCAGGAGACGAGCGAGATGGGGAAGGGGGTAGACATGCAACAAAAGTCACTGACTGGGCTTGAACCAGTGTGTAGCAATTACAGGGTCAGTATATGAAACCCTTAGACCACAAGGCAGCTCCAACAAACTGATTCCCTGGTATGAAATGACGCGTTAGAAACATTGATTTGCAGAGAAAAAGCCAGAACCATATTAGTTAATGCATATTCCATATAAGCTCCTTTAGATACACCTCAACTTGAAATAAGCACAAATAGTTTGCTTCCTTATTGCACGCACACACGCGCGCACACACAGAAACACACACACACACACACACAAACACACACACCTTCCCACGTAAGACTCAGCGAACTGGGTCCAACTTACAGAAACAAGATCCTATAAGCACACCAAACAAAGTATACAGAGTTCAAGCTCTCTCTCAAAGTCTTTTTCATTTGTAACACAATTCGTAACAACTAAGTGCAATTTTGCAGAAAGACTGTCCAAAGTGTGCACAATTATCCCCATTTGAAGGACTGTTGCATCTCACCCCTGACAGCTGGCTTTTCATTACACCTTTGCTGTTAGGAACAGCTCCAAGCACTTTTGTCTTCAGAATTGGTTGAATCACATGTTTTACAAACTAGTTTGTTTTGAACTCGTACTTTCTTCTCACCTACTGCTTTTATTGTTTTTTTTTAAATGATCATAATCTTACTAATTATTACTGTATAAGCAACATTTAGATGGTTAAGGAGGAGTTGTTGTAACAGTTTTATGCACTGATGGGCAGTTTATCCTAGAGTAATACCTCACATTTCAATAAGCCACATGCTGATTATCAGTTTTCTGAAAGGTAGTGGATTAGAAAATGGAAAATGCTCAAGAGAAGTAGAGATAACTCACAATTGTACAATACTCAATGACAGTACTTGAGTGAAAATACTTTACAACACTGAATTTTGGGCCATCTATATAAACTGTTCTATTTAAGCGAACATGCAAAAATTGCCAGTATTACTACTGAGAGTTCTTGTCATGTCCACATTCGTCTCCATCCCTCTGTCTCTTATCTCTTACCACATCATGGCTCAGCTGTCTGTCTCCTGTCAGATGGCATTTTATTGCAGGATCTTGTAGGTCATGGTTAAACGGTCTGTAAGGCAACAGTAAAGAGAAAGTAGGTCCATACCATTTATCCCAATTCAACTGTTTCGTATACTTCGTATACTTAATGCATATTTTTCATATATTTACACCACGCCTCCGTATCCCACTAATGTGAAGCAGCATTTAGGGAAGCGTTTCCAGTATACAGTGCATGTATTCATATAATAGCTTGCACTGAAGCATAGAGCAAATACCTTCAGCTTCCATTTTAAATATCTGACAAAACTTAGACTTAGACTATATATTTTTTTCTTGATTCCTTTATTGTACAAATTTATCAGTCTTCACCATGCCTACTGTGGATGCACCAGACTCTTTAAATGCTGAATCCAGTAGCAACAAACATGCGTTGTGTGTGTACAGTCAATAGATGTATATGTACTCTTTCCTAGATATTCACAGTGTGAAGAAAAAATACCTCAACGTATTATCTTTGACCGTCATATCTCATAAGAGACGTGTGTATTTTTGTAATACGTGTGACATTTGCTTGGCATTTGAATCCACCACTACATCATCCTCATCCAGGACGTACAGGAATCAGATTACACATTTATATTAGATTTAAATCCCAGGATCAGAATTTCCCTCTTAAAACACCTTTGAGTTGAATTCCCGTTGACATTTACGTCTGGTGATTGTTATTTCAGATAGGTGTGACACCTAGCATGTTATTTAGATGTCATTTGGATAGCGGGTAGCGTTTCAACTTCTCACAGAGATTACTGTTGAAATTTCCCCTCGCCTCCTCTGGATGGAGTTATGAACATGCAAGTCTTAGTGAATCTGCCTGGCAGACTGACACGTCCATTACATGTAATGATGTGACAGTGGGGAGTCAGTTGCAAATGAGAGCGAAGATGATGTGTGAGAGTTGTGTACGTGTGGTTTTTGTGTGATTCAGATCAGATAGTGTGTGTGTGTGTGTGTGTGTGTGTGCATGCGTTTCCATGTTTTTGCAGATGTTTGCATGTTCGTACACATCTTTATCTGTGTTTATATGTAATAAGTGTCATAACAAATCATGGGAAACATGCTTGAGCTTATTCTGTGTTCACACGTCCATCACTGTCTCACGAATGGAAACGTCTCCACTCGGAGTGACAGATAGCAAACCGCCTCTCTTATTTACCAAATGGAAATCTTGTGCATTTAGTATTATAATGGTCAACCCTTACTCATAGATATTATTTTCATATATTAGTCATTTGTTTTGCCAATTATTTTTTGGGATGAAACACAGAGGGTGCGTGTTGGGCGCGCAAAGACACCAGTGACCACACTTTCATCATGTGGTTAGGTTGAGGTAAGAAAAGCATGTTGATTAAGGCTGGAAAAAAATTATGTGTTAATTGTACTTTTACTTCAGAGAGATATTCATATTTTGGGGAAAACAAATAAAATACATCATCAGGAGTTAACGTTAATTAATTAGATTTTTTTTTTTTTTTAAATGTTGCTCTTGCAAATTACAAGTATATAAACATACTTTATTGGAGACAGGATTATAATAGACAGTCAGTTATTTGGGTCTTTGTTTGTGTTAAAATTTTCATGACAGAAAAAATGATTGAAATGTCCAGAGAAACTTCAGACAACTGCTATAACATGATCAGCTTTTCCACTGCTTCAACAGTAAAAGTTTATGTCTTAATACGCTACTTTATGAGAAGCTTCAGCATTAATATGACATGGAAACAGTGTATTTAGATATAATTTGGGGAAATGGTGACTCTATGTGATATACAGCATATTACAACATATAGACGGCGTAGCATCAGATTATTAAAAGTGGTTTGGAAAGTTTCTCTGGATATTTTGATCATCTCAACCCTATTGTTTTTTTAGAGCCACTTAGGTGATCAAAAAGTTAATATTGTCAGTTGTCTGTACTAACCAGTGTGTGTGGGTGTGTAATGTTCTGATAATATCGTAGAAGTTCACACAGCAGTTTTATGTATGTTTTTAACAAGTGTAATATGCTAAAAATTATGACTGCATTCAGGGTTAGGTTAATTTACATCAGGTGGTAATGTGGTGATAATGATACGCTGTATAAGTGCACATGTCAGTTGAAGTACAACATGATGCTAATTAAGAGATAGAAAAGTCTACGTGGAATGAAACAAAGCTTTTGACCGTGTATTACAGTATGCAGCATCAGGGTAATGGTAGATTGATCTAAGATGTGACTTTGCAGAAGATGCATCAATTCTGAACTTCAAATAAACCTTCAGTGATTCCAACTCCAGTTGTGGTGATACTGGTTTGAGTCACAAGAAAGCAGGATTTAATTGAACAGAACTAGGGTCAAAACCACAAAATAACTAATAGTCTAAATTACTGAATAACTTACTAGCTTGGAATGCCGTGAAATAGCCACTGGACCTTCGTAGCTTCATTCATTTTTGTCTTGAAAGTGATCTCCAGGTCCTGATACTCAACTACAACATCATAGATGGATGCTGTACATGCTACAGACATTTAAAACCACATGCAAGTCACCTCACTCCGTTCTCAACTTTTACATTCCTGCGCCGTCCTCCGAAGTGTCAAAATAAATCACACCTGCTGCGAAATTCTGAATCAGTCTCACTTAGATCTCTAACCATGATAAATATACAGGAATGTGTCAAAGTCATGTTGCCGCAGTAAGATGTTTAGTTTAGTTTCACATTCTACAGAAAGGTGTCACAGGCAGTGTGTACACACACTGCGGACATTAACACCTTCCTCACATAAACATCAGGTCTTCCGGCAAAAATCAGCAGTTTCAGTGTTTCTTGAATCCAGCTGATGATGGACGAGTACCCAGAGGATCAACCCAATAAATTAGCGGAACAGCAGCCTAATCATGTTAGCGATACCCACAGACATCTGGTAAACACTTCAGCTGGAACCATGCAAATGAACTCTGGCATAATGGACGGCCAATTATGGATTTGACTGATGGGGCAAGCAGAGGGGGGTTTGGTGCATTTGTGAGAGAGATAGTGTGTGTCTGTGATTTTTATAAAAGCAACATGCTGTAGGGATTGTTTATCTATGTAGGCACATGTGTTTATATATATATATATGTATGTATATGTATGTGTGTATATATATATATATATATATATATATATATATATATGTGTATATACATACTGTATATACAGTACTTGCTATATATGTTCCGTGTGCTTGTGGATGTAAACTTAGGACGGGTATGTGTGTGTATGTTTTCATTTCTTTGCACATGCATCCCACATTTATATTCATATATGCATTTTGCTGCATTTTGAATGCAGAAGGGTTAATTTGTGTGTTGCTCGTGTGTCTCATTTATATTTCCTTCATGTATGTAAGTGTGTATGCAAATGTCTATGCTCACATGTTTATCAAAACACATTTAGTTCATTGTATAAATCTGCGGAGATGTTTTTGTGTGTGTTTTTTGCATGTGTGTGCACATGTGCACTCCCCTGTGGATGCCTCATCTGTGTGTGACAGTGTGACAAATTTACATTACAGAGCTCACCTGTTGACGTGCGGGGGGGGGCAAAAAAGATAACTATCGACATTGCCATGGTAACTGTCACCCTGCTGTTCCCGGAGATCCACAATGCCACAATGCAGGGAGTGTGTGTGTGTGTGTGTGTGTGTGTG
>NW_019525289.1:796373-876306 GCF_002814215.2 Seriola lalandi dorsalis
GTGCGTGCGTGCGTGCGTGCGTGCGTGCGTGTGTGAGAGAGAGAGAGAGGGGTGGGGGGTGGCTGTTGCTTGTGGGGGTTGGATGTTCTTTTCCAGAGGTATAGTCAGTGACACAGTGGGTAGGTGACAGGGATTACAGCCTTAGCCAGTGGTAAATAATACGGCCATGCTGCTAGTTCCTGTGCAGAAAAGCCTCTGTATTTCTGAGTTGTTGCCTAGGAAACTAGGAGCAAGAGAGTGGCCCTAATTTTGTGTTGGACTCCCTGAGACAGATGAGCTGTTCAACATGTTGAGGAGGGCTGTTCATGTATGCGATACATATAACTCATAGTGCATAAACATATCTGAAATATGTATGATATTTTATCTCAAATTAACTGTTTTTGTGTGCAACCGTCCTCAAGCAAGTCAGAGGTCAGCGGGCTGGATGGAAACGTGCCAATTACACTGATAGTCAGTTTTTCTCCTCACTGCAGTCTGCTGCTGCTGCTGCTGCTTTTTTATTGACTGAGACTTCATTCTCAGTTTAAATAATTTGTTGTTTTCCCACCAAATGCTTCTTAGCCTTTGAACAAAATCCTGTTTACATGTGAATCAATCATAAATGAATTAATCCCAAATCTCAAACATACAAATTCATAACACTGAAACTGCAAATAGGTCCACAATATCCACATGCACATCTAAAAGTAAATGGACAGTTTGAGATAACGTCTCAGTCAATCTGTTGTGGGGTCTCGAGTCCTGTCAAAGCGTCCTTTGAGCAAGGCACTAAACTCTGCGGATTAAAACACAGCTGAAGATACACAGAAGTTTACATGCCAACAGACAGACAGAGAAAGCAGTCAGTTTATGGTAGCTGGGATGACAAAGTGGGGAGCATTTTCTGGAGCACTGGCAGGTGTCAACCCACAATGCACCCCAGGAGGGTGGAGTCCCACATAGATAACAAAAGACACCATGTTTGGAGCACATCATACACAATCAGTGTGTGCTGCCCTCAAAAGATCTTTACAGCAGATCTCATTTTTTCTGTCTTATTAATGAGCTATAGAGGGTTTAGAAATTAACCAATGAGCATGTTTACATTCATAACAAAAGATCATAGAAATGAACATGTTTTCCTAGTATCTGGGTTGTGTGTTTGTACATGTTTATATCCTGGTTTCAGGCACCTGGATAAGCCCTTATCATGAGAAAACACAATATGCCAGCAGGAGAACCTGATAATGTGACATGAAAGCACGTTTCTGGTCGCTGTCTTTCCATTTGCACAGGTGCATCCCCAACAAGAGTTATGATGTAGTTTGTCAGTAAAACAAAAAATATGATGAGTGGTGTCATGATGATCTACAGTACATACTGAGATGAAAGTGAATTTCTTAAAGATGTGTTTTCTTGAAGCAAGGATACATTTTTGCCTAAATTTGCACCACAGAAGTATTGTTTTTCTCTTTCAACCATTGTTTATTCAGGGAAGATTGACCGAGCATTAAGCTCTTTCACAGCAATGCCCTGAAATCACAATCACAGGCCAGAATGATATACACTATATGTGTCATGGTCTCAGCCTGGAGGCTCCAGGGTTTTGGTTTTTTGGACTTTTTTTGGACTTTCTCACTTCCTGTTTTATTTTGTAATTGGTTTCCTTGTGTGTCTCAGTGTTTTGCTTCCTGTCTTGGTCCTGTTTCTGTGTGGTGATTGTCTGCCCCGCCCTAATGTGTTTCACCTGTGTTCAATCACCCTTGCCTCCCTTGTCTATATAGTCTTTGTGCTTCCCTTTGTCTGTGTCGGTTCGTCGTTGATTTCTGGGTTTGTCCTCATCGGTTCACGTCTCCTGTTCATGTCTGGTTGGTCGCAGAGCTGTTCACGTCTGGTTGTCCTCAGTCTGTTCATGTCTGCTTTACCCCGGTCTGTTCATGTTACCTGTTCCCTGCTGTTCCGTGTGGTTCCCTGTGCTTGTTTTTTAAGTTCTTTTGTTTAATAAATCTGTCTGCACCGTCTCCCATGTGTTGGCTGCATTTGGGTCCTACTTACCACTAACCCTGACAATATGATAACAACCACATTGGTAATGATAACAATAAAATAACGAAAAAGTCAAATAAAACATAACTAACAGACAGGTCGGCCAAAAATCCTAATGGTAATAAAAGCAATAAAATGATGAAAACATAAAAATAAAAACGAATAAATAACAAGTCTGCCAAGGATATCTAAACAGATCTTTGCATGTATAAATTGTAGTGTTGCTCTTATCTTCCATTACTGGGAAATCAGCTGGAGAAGCCAAATACTGCAGTGATATAAAGTATCAGTGTCCCGGCAGAAAGAAACCAAGCTAGGTTCATCCTCACCTTCTGAGATTACAGATATGAAAATGGCTGGATATCCAGAAGTCAAAGACATGTCTGCACCATGTAGACAATCAGACATCTGAATACTCTTAGAATAGAATATTATAACAGGGATGATCCGTGTAAATATAATATTCCAGAAGACTCCGAATCAAGATGTTGCTGTGTGAATCTAAACTCTCCGGATTATGGAAGGTCTGTTCCTCTTGAAGAAAAAAAAAGGTAAATGGAACAACATTTTTGTCCAAATAAGTAAAAAAGACTGAAAGATTTCAGCATAATTTGATTTTCAGAAGAGTCAATATGTTGCCTGGGAGACAGTAATGCACCGCCCAGCGTCTCATCTCCCATACTCAATAATTCATTTGCTTTGTACTCATTAACAAACGACCTTGGAAACTCTGAGTGGTGGAAGTGACTCAGTGTCCCGGCTCATCATTTGACTTTCCAAAAATGTTAAACAGGTTTACTCTCAGCACATCATCACACCATGTTGTTGGTAGACTCTATATATGGTGTTTGGACAAATACAGCCAGGTTCTGCTGATGACAGTGTGACAACAACAACAAACAGGTCAGTAACATTAATAAAATCTTTCACTTTCTGTGTCTGTTTCCCTCCTTCTCACCGGCTCAATATCTTTCCGCCCCTCTTTCAGCATCTTTCTCTCGGCCTCTCTGTCATGTGGTGGACAATAAATCAATAGTGTATCATTGAAGGAGACATCTGTGGGAAAGTGAGGAAAGAGGAGACCTCAGGGTGGAGAGAGGAGAGAGGCTGGGCTGTTGGATCATCACATGAAGTCTGTCCCTCTCTCTCTCTCTCTCTCTCTCCCACTAGGTTTGTGTGCGTGCGTGTGCGCGTGCGTGAACCATAAACTGCCTCAATAAGAGATGAGATAAAAATTTTACTGCTGTGTGTGTGTGTGTGCGCGTGTATGTGTGTGTGTGTGAGAGTGTACATGCATTTGTCACTGTGTGTGTGTTTACGTTATGATGTTAGCCAAAACCGTCAGACTGAGAGATGAGTTAAAAATTTTACTGCACCACATTTGTGTGTTGGTGTGTTTTAGAGACAGAAAAAGAAAAATGCAATGATGAAATGAAAGAGCACTTTCATATAAGCGTGCATCCACACACACATGACTCCGTGTCTGTCCATCTGATGTCTCAGTCTCCGTTATTTTGTCTCTTTGATGGAAGGTGCGCTTCATTCATAATGTATCATGAAGGCGAGTGCATATAAAACATTACCAGACCCCATCAAATTCCAGACAGTAAATGGTCTGGCATCGGTCCCACTAGCATCGCCCAAGGCAGCCTGACATACACACACACACACACGCACACGTACATGTGAACACACTCACATGGGAGTAAACCAAAGCACTTGTATTCAAATATTGATCTGCAGGCTTCTGTTTCCAATTCAGACACACTTATGAAATTCACTTAGAAATGTAGTTCAAAGACAGACGGTGGCCGAGGGTGACTGTCTGCAGTGAGACTGGCAAAGATGTGTTCCTTCAAGTGTGCGTGTGTTTATGCAGGTTCTTGCAATATATTTTATTTTGTACCCAGGATTAGCGTGTGTTGCTTTTGGTTAATTTTTGTGTTGACATTTGTAGTTACAGTCTCTAGTTTGCAGAGAAAATTGCAGTAGTGTAACTTCTTCCACATCATTGTCTGTTGCACGACTTTTGTCCGATTCCGCACGTTGGAGTTGTGAATATGTGGCTCTAATAAGAGTGGTACTATGTGTCTGGAGATGTAGAGTGGTGTCTTTTTCCTCTTTCTAAAACACAAAAGCAAAAGTAGGAGGAATTCATAACACTGTGCAGCATTAGCACACCAAGCTAACTAGCTTACAACCTGCAGCAGTAACATAGAGTTGTTTCAGAGGCAAGGAGCATGACATTAACTAACAGGCTACAGATTAGTTTGGTCTTGGGAAGTTTACTCTAGCAACTCCAGCCGAATTTAATTGCATTCGTGAGACGGCATTATTACTCATCCTGACATCCTTTTCTCTCATAGAATTGAAACTTATTGAAGTAGTAGTAGTAGTAGTATTAAAGCATACATCTGATATCTGCCTTTCTTTTTGTTCAGTAAGCTTTCAAACCATTAAAGGCTTGTTTTATTAAAATTACTGTACTATGTATGATGGAACTACAAATATTGTAGTTCCATCCTGCTATACACACAATCTCAACCTCAGTCTTTTAGGGTGGCATAATTTGTGTAACCACCGTGTGCATAATTTAGACTCTTTCACTGGCTTCTTGTTTTAAAACAAGTCAGGTGATAAAGAGTTTACACCCAACTCACATAGTTTTAATGCTACCATTAGCTTACGGCTGATAGCATCTGCCAGCAACAAAATCCTCAGACGTTGGCTCGAAATGACAAGCCTGCTTTTGTTTACTTATGTGTGATTATCAAAGATCCAATGTTTCAAAAACTACTGCAGATAGTGAGAGGTAAATCTGCCACTGTTGTCACTGTAAACTGCATGAGTGTGATGCAAGAAGAGCAAGCTTGGCAGACGTAGCGATGGTAGCTAATTTATTGTTTCTCTGCCTGTATCCTGAAAGAAGTCATGTTGGCATTAGTTAAATCTGACATTTCAACCAAGAAGTTTTAGTTGCATAAGCATAACTCTACTTTAACTATAATGAAAATGCAGTAGAAAATATTGTAGTAATAAATAATTTTGAAAGTGTTGGCAGTAAATGTCTTATTTGAACAAAATCCAGCATCTTGCAGAGTCATCCAGTATCAACATTCCTCCGCTGTGAGCTGGTTAAAGTTCACACATGAGCTTGAAGACACGGTTTTACATACAACTCTCACCACTCCAAAGACATTCATGCCCCAGAAAACACAGACACATGCCCCTTTTGCCCACAACAAAATCTCTATTCAATCAATACTGCAAGCGGCGAGGACAGTTAAACTCATATAAAGTCAGTCATTAATAACAACTATTGCAAGAGTCATAAAGGACATCTGGTAATGAAGATTTAATTTTTCTCCACAGGGATTAAAATATAAGTCTAGCTTTGAAAGCTTTGCAGTTCGCTCACTCTGCATTCAGTCCTGCCAAGACTTGTGCATAAATAAGAAGTATCCATTCAGTAATTACTGGAGTGTGATTGCCAGATTTGAATGAGAGAGAGATGTGACCTATTTTGTGAAGAGACCAAGATGCTGAGCTTACATAGTAACACATGCTTGGACTGTTTGTGCTGTACATGTGTTTTTTTTGTGGTCATGTTCACTCCCACACACAAGCTGACCTGTTTAGGATTATACGAAACATTGATGTATAGATTTTTGTGTGTTTTCATGCAGCCTCACTTCCCAAACTCTCTCACTGAAGAGAGTGAATGGCTGCTTTCATTCATTTGTGTATGTGTTAGCTGTGATCACAATTTGCACTAACTACCGACTGGCCTGAAAACAATCGTCTGGTCTAACCAAATAATCAATGTGATGAATCAATGTGACAGTGTCTCAGTTGACAGACCTTCTACTTTCTGAATGAGTCAATCTCTGCCTGTTCAGGCCTCAGACCCAAAAGATAACACCACGGTTTATTAGTTGTTCCCTTGTTTCCCCCTCAGCAGGCTTTATCCAGGAGGTTGTTTGTATTGATGAAGTCAAAGAAGGCCGTGTTGAGGAGGTTAAACCAAAAAAAAAAAAAAAAAAAAGAACTGCACTGCCAAACACGGGCAGCTATGGCTGTCTTAGTTTTGTTTCATTTTGGTGCACAAAACTAGGACTGAAAAATAATGATGCAACTTGTTTTGAAAATGCTTTTTCCAGTGTCTTAATGAGTTTACTATTTTTAATAAATACCATCACCCCAGTGTTTGTACACTGCCAATAAAATGATGCAGCAGTCCCATGGAATTAAACTATGAATTAACCTCCTCATCACAGTGTCACTTTTGATTATTTTCTGGCTAAAATTAAAGTCTCTTCCAAGGATTTCTGGATTTGGTGTCTGAGTTAGTTTCCTAGACTTGTTTGTACTTTCTAAGAACCCCCCCTCCTCCCCAGCTGCCCCCAGATTCCTTTTGTACTGAGGTGTCAAATGATTGATAGTGCTCTCTGTCCACCCTCCACCACCCTCACCTCCGTTTCTCATTTATCCACATGTAGCAACCCTCTAGACTGCAAAACATGTCAACAGGCCATTTACTATTGAGCCTGCAAATCCTGTTTTAATTAGAAAATTGAGAAATGGGGAAATTGTACAAGATTCCAATGTAAACCATCTTGTCTATCGGGCAATATTTAATAGAAAAACCAAATCTTTAAACAAGCCGTGATGTGATCCATATTGTCTCAGTTTATTTGTTTCTAATGCAGCTCACAATTTGCACAAGAATTTGCTTTAATCAAGTGGAAAGGTTCAAATGGCCTCACGGAGTGATCAGTTGTGTTCAAAGTAAATCTGCTGGAGAAATCTGCATTTCCACGCACATTGGTGGAATTTTTTTTTTTAAGACAAATATAAATGATACCAGATTAAATGACTTGCTGAGATGGATTATTTTTTTTCCTGAAGTGTGTTGGCTAGCTGATTTCAGAGCCCGTCTTCTGGAGGAGAACAAATCGGCTCCTTCATGGCCCAGTGAACCATCGACTCGGTAACCAGCAGAGTCTGTCAGATAGAAAAGATGCATGGTGCTTTAAACCATCGCAGGCCTCTGCTCTCCTTCCCTCCTCCTTCCTCTTCCTTTCCATCCCTCGTGCTCGGGCCTGAAACCGCTGCTCCATGACACTGGGCATCACACGTAGAATAAAAATGAGGTGAGGCGGCTGGAAAATTGAACATGTTGTCAGGCCGCAATGGCTGTTTTCAGTGATTTAGGAACTGTAGGCCCCACTCGATTAGGGTCATTCATTTTTGGTAATGTAAATACAGTGATCGCGGGGTTAGTCATGTGAAGAAGGAGAATGTTTGCTAAGGTTATTGGTAATGGGAGTGTTACGGTGAGGTATTTTTTCAGATGGCAGTCAGTGGATTTTCCGTATATAGACTGGGAAGATTATTACAGTGTAGTATTTGGAAAAATAACCGTATACAAGTGGTAAATATGGTTCACATCTGCCATTTTGTTGGATGACTCCCGCCCCGTGTGTTCTCTCTGGAGTACATACATTTACTAATTACATTTGGAATTGAACCTTTAACCGCAGCTGTGTAAGTGTTTGCTCAAGTAAATCATAAAGTACATGGTGCTTCCATTTTACTTATTCATTACCTATGAATCTGACTCGTAAGACAAACTTTACAAAATAAGAGTCTAGTGACTAAAGGTGCAATAGATCGAAATATATCTCTCTGCAGCTCCGCCGCAAATGAGAACAAATATCAGCAGATTATCTTAATACGATGGCTGGAATGTGAGCGGCTTACACACAATCTTTGATCTGTTTTGTGACATCGTCTCGGTTTAACGGGAGAAAACAAATGAGTGTTCAAAAGCCTGTTCCCAGATACAAGAAATCAAACACAGAAGGCTGTACATTCACCGTTTGTTCTTTACACATGTGGAATATTAGCCTTTGTTCTCCAAAATAAAGCCAAATGTCACTAATGCTTGAAAATGAGATTATTACCATATAAAAAACACAATGTTATTTAGTCAGAACTCCTCTGTGATGACGGGGAGAGTGCACTGCCTGAAATGACAAGAGATTTTACTTACTATTCAGACAAAGTTTTCTTTCAGTCTGTTAAATAATGGAGAGAATGCAGACAAAGTTCAGACCAGTGTAAGCTTCAGTGGAAGTCCATTAAATTAAAATACTTGGCAGAGCTTTTCTCCAGTACACCATGTCGTATTCATTCAATGTTTTAGCTGGTTTGCCCTCGTCAGGATGGTGTCTGCATGAAGCTGTATTAGGTTTCTTTATATCCAGTCGAACGCGTTTTTTAGCAACTTCACAGTGTATGAATCGCAATGAATTTGAAGTTGCATGGTTTTTACAAAATACAATATTTGCTCTTAAAAGTTTAAGAGATAAATACAAATTAATTCCAACACAAAATAGCAATGCTCATATTCTGTCAGCCTAATTTTTCAAGTTAAAACATGCCTTGCCTTCATAAAATGTGCTGTTATGTAAAGACGTTTTTGTCAGATGATGTCACCATTCTTGCTGGATGGACCAAAGTAAATGTTCTGTCCTGTTTGGTTAAATTTTATATTTTGTACCAGTTTTTATAGAAAAGAGATAAAGATTCAATACCACTTTATCATTATACTTTCAATTCATGATAGTGCGTCTTGCTAAAAATGATTCTAATAAAGTAGTTAAATTGAAATTATTAATAAAGTAAAATAATAAGTATTCAAAACACAACTGTGGACAGTAATTGCAAAATTATCTGAGAGGAAGGATTATTAAAGTTTGCATGTTGTAAAAGTACAGTAGAGATAGATAGAACAGAAAATAGTTGCTTCAACAAGAAGGAGCACAACCAACTTGTATCGTGTGTGTGTGTGTGTGTGTGTGTGTGTGTGTGTGTGTGTGCTGTATAAATGTCAAACATTCAATAGAAGGTGAATAATCACTGCACAGCGGGAGTAAACGTTGTGTTGGAATGTCTAATAAAACAACAGCCGGTGGCTGCGACTTGCTCTACCTCACTAATTAACTGCTCAGGTCGTTAGAAGTCAACCGAGGCGACCTAACTGCTCTGAGCCGACCTCTGACCCCGATAGCTGCTACGCTGTAATTGCCATGTCGGTGTCTCAGGCTGGTTGGAGCATGTTTGAAAAGGTGATGTGTGATAATGTCTTATCTGTCAAACACACACAAACAGATCTCTCTCTCACACTTTCTCTCCACACTCAATGCATAAGCTTGAACACACACACACACACACACACACACACAGCTTCATTCTTACACGTCTTCTCAGTCACCCACTTTCCTTCATTCCCATTCGCAAACACACAGCTCACAAACTCCCACACAGCTCACCCCTTTTCTTATCTTAGCTTCCCTCCTCTTATGTAATGACACAAGCAGTCACACACACACACACACACACACACACACACACACACACAAACACATATACCCTTCCTCCCCCAATGAATTAGAGATCCTGACTGCAGCTCCGGGTCACTAATCTCACTCTCTGTGACCTTTAGGCCATGATACTCTCACTTTCCCTTTTTCCTTCCATTTACTACATTAGTCTCATTTTGATTCATTTAATTTACCTTTTAAATCCCTTTCCTTTTATGTTTAACCCTGGCTGATGGTGCTGCTGCCAAGAGAGGTTTCTGCCACTGAATATACAAAACCAGGCATATATATATAGGGCTAGAATGTAATTTGAGTTACTTTTCATAGTCATCCTTATCTATTTATGTGAAATTAGGACGTAAATCTGTTCTGCAAACACTTTAGAACTCTTTCTTAAGTTATTTCAATTTTGATTTTGAACACATTGTGACACTAGATTGTAAAATTTTATTGGCTTGTGTGCATAACGTCTGACAAGTTGATGGACATTCCCAAAATACTGCAATTAGTTTTTGGTTATTGAGTTATCTTATTGCCCCTCAACTGAATATATCATCTAGTATTTGTGACTAAATAAACAATAAAAGTTAAAGTTATTGAGGAAAAACAGCATCCTCAGTTATATTTGTCATTAGAGTTTAACAGTCATAGTGCTTCATCCAAGCTGTGTGTGTGTGGTTTGATCAGATTTGACTGACAGAACTGACAACATTAGCAAACAACAAGAAAAGCAAGGACAGAGCCAAAAATAGAAAAACTATGATGTAAATTCCTAAACTGTAAGAATTATGGCAGAAAATTTAGTGTAGTGTAGGATTCGTTATTCTTTAAATGAACTGAAGTACACTAGAAATGAACTAAATAAAAACTCTGAATTTAGTTTCTATGAAGTAGTTCAGAGAATTATAAAATGAACTATTCAGATAATTAGAAAAGAGAAGAATCTAAAAAAGCATTGCCAAGAGCGGTTGTTTTTCCTGTGAAAGAAACTCCTGGAAATAGTTCACACAGCAAGATAGTTGTAATATTAGAAACTTTAGGATTGTCCTCTTTTCCGTTTGGGTCAATGTACATTGCTTTATCATATGTTTTCAGTGTCCTGTGTCCTGCATAATCTTTGCATATCAAATTGTATGATATTGTTGTACAATGTACTGTAAAATGTACCGATATAATCCAATACCACCCCACAAATGTCCCTCACTCTCCATTATGGTGTCTCAAATAAACACATTCACACACACTGCCAGAGATGTGGGACAGTGTGTCTTCTCTGACAAGGAGCTCTTCATATCACTTGACAAAGTATCAGGGTTTCTAGAAGTGTCAGATTTTGGCTCTTGCACTTAAGCCTTCCCGCGTAGCTGCTCAGTGCCAAGCAAGGGCTTAGGCTAAATCGATGAGGACTGTGCCAAGAGAGAGAATGAAAGAGGGAAATTTCAAACAGCTGTCCCTTAAAAATAAGGGAGGCAAATGCTATTCTGTACAGAAATGTGTGAGGAATGCGAGTGGTGTTATTTTCACTCAGAAACCTGATCTGGATACTGTAAGAGGATCAAAACCTCAGCCAAGTACTTCGAAGGGACAGATTTGCAAGCCAGTGCTGGAAAAGTTTGGTTCCTAAATATAATATATATAATTTAAAGGAAAATTTTAAATCTTATTTTAGCTGTATTAATATACTCAGGAGCACTTTGTTCATCTCTAACTTGGTAAGTTTGCACTACTTTTTCTCAGTATGTGCTTTGCTGTGGTGGAGGCTGGAATTTCATGAATATTTTGTGATTCTCACCGATGCCCATAAATTTTTCACACATTATAAACCATTACTTAACCTTTAGTCTTATTTCTAAAAGGTGGAATTGGAAAGCTTCTGGACTAAAAGACAAGAAAAAATCTCATGGGACAATTCTTCAAAAAATCAGGTGAAAGGTGAAATTAAATCAACAGGCAACGAATATGTTTTTAAAAAAAAAAAAAAAAAAGTATTTTAGCACACTGAAAATAAGGTGGATGAAAACACTTATAAGGTCAAAATGCACATGTTTTACTTCTTTTTAATAAGTTTATAAGATATAAATGCTTGTGGCTGAGTGACAGCGCTCTTTGAATTAAACCTGTATTTCTGAAACTGTTGCGGAACATGTTTTGCTCGACTTGATCTGATAAATTCTGACTCACTGTAATATTTCTGTTGTTGGATGGAAACCTTGTACATGTGGCAATGAGGGCCTACTGAGTAATAGAGCTCAAATCCTAGTGACAGGCAGAAAAGGTATGACTTCCAGCTGTCAGATATGACTCAGCATCTAATGTTACGGCTCTTAAGTTAAGGGACAAGTTGATGGAAATCACATTTTTAAAACTGACTGGGAATTCTCTGATTTGTTCTGCGATGGGAAATGTTGATGAGAAATCCTGAACTTGTCTGAGTTGTTTTGTAACATAAGGAAGTTTCAGAGTCTGTGCCGTGTTTGCTCCCTGACGGAACAGATTTCAGATGTTCAGGAGGTCAGCGACATGTACAAATCATATGAATAATTACCACTGCAAACTGCTGGGCTACCCACTAAACTAGCTGACAATAATCTTTTATTTCCACTTTTTTATCCTCATGAAGTGTAGTACTTGTTCTACATGATAGTTATAGTTTTTTACTGTTCATAAATAATATTTTCTACCTTTCAATTTGTTTTCAAAAAAGAAACCTTTAACTTCAGCTTCCCTGGGGAAACTTCTCCATAATATAACTTACAAAGAACAACTCAGGCTTGGAGTATTTGTGGATTAATCATTATTATCACTTCACATTGTCAACTATAATACAATTTGAAAGCAATGTTATGGTTAATAAGGTATTGACATAATATGATTTAAGTAATATTTACACAAGCATACAGTTGGTGGTATGAAAAAAAGTTTCCTCAGCCAGTAAAATGCTTTTCCGTGGAGTTCAACAGGGTCTGATCCTAGGTTCTACACGTTTTAATAAGTTTATTATGATAATTGTTATTATTATAGATTTCTGTAAAGTTTACCTTTATTTTCATAAAAAACAATGATGACTCCCAGGCAATAACTGTGGCAATGGCTGTCAGCAAACGTGTAATCGCACAGAAAAGGCTGAAAGTTCTTATGGTTCTTTATGTTCAAGTTAAGAAAAATGTTCCTATATATAAACACCATATGGATGAGTGAACAATGATTTATGTGACGGAGCTATCTGTCCAGCAAATCTTTTATATTTTGAGGATTTATATTCTAAGTGTACAGCAGAGCAGCTCCCTTGTGTATTTGGCAACTTGTGGTTTCACAAGAAAAGTCATGACTCAATGTTATTTCCAGTAATCTAAAAAGCTAGTGGCCAAGACTGTGATACAGTGGCTGAGATGAGCAAGGGTTTATTTACTCTATTTACCACTATAGCTGGACGATGGTCACATTGTCCTTTTTCAAATCACCTCCTTGGTAATGATAGTAATTATCACAATCCGAATCCTCAAACAAGGCGTTTTTGGCCAGCGTTGTCCATTTCAACACCCAATCCAGAACCTCATCATTAGGTCCTTTGGGAGGTGTAACTGGCAAGGCCACTGCAGGGCCGGGCTTGATGTGTGTGTGTGTGTGTGTGTGTGTGTGTGTGTGTGTGTGTGTGTGTGTGTGTGTGTCTGTGTCTGTGTCTGTGTCCGTGTCTGTGTATGAGAGAGAGAGAGAGAGCACAAAAGGTTGGTCTGGGTTCCAGAGTGGGAACCAGAGAAGGCTGCCTGGATCAGCGCCAGGCAGCAAGATCCTATCAGTGATGCCATGACCTAGTGTTGTGTTGAAATATCTTTTCAGGAAGTGTGTATTGTGTGTGTGTGTATCTGTGCAGGGGTCTACATATGTGTGTGTGTGTGGAACAAGGCTGGATGACAAATGCAGTTTAGAGCTATGAGCGTGTTTTGATATATTGTTATAAGAAGGTGAGCTTTTGAAGAAGCTGAGTGGAGAGGGGCTGAGCAGTGTGTGCAACTGATATGGATCTGTACTTGTGCACTTTAATGCATGTTTTTGAGATGACGTCATCCGTTATTTGATGTTGGATGCAATTGCATGTGGTTTTTGTTTGCATTGTGTGTCTGTACGCAGGTGTGAGTGTTTTTTAAAGAAAACAGATGGAAAGGTATTTATCCGCAGTGAAAATTTAGGCCAAAGATGCTTAGTACACATAGTAGAATATATATAATAAATATGTAATCATTTGTAAACTTAATGGGAGAAGCTGCACTGTTTACTCACAACCAGAGCCTTGAACCTGGGCACAAAAGGTGCAACTGGCAGACCGTTCAGACTCATCCAGGTGTTGACTGGTCAAGCAGCCACGTCATATGTCACAATATGACAATATTACTATGATCACTGTAGAGAGAGGTACATCAGTATCATTATGTTAGAAGTTACAAGTATAGAAATATGGAGTATTCGTGGGGAAAAAGCAATCAGCTGTGTTAAGGATTGCTTCACACCAGAAGTAGCAGATATGATAAATAACAACAACAGATTTAATTTGAGGTATATAGTAAAGGCATGATAATAGTTTATAGATGAATTATACAGACTAATGATCACTAACGCTGCTGTATGTTTGTGTACCCTTCAAACATAGGCTTGCATTTGTGAATGCAGCATGTATGTATGTTTCTGTGGTACATAAGTGCATAATAGTAGGATACATATAAGCCCAGTGTTAGCCTCCATGTAGCTGCTGTTGCTCTCAGCCCACCACAGCAGCCTAATGGATCCCTGTCAGTGTCTCCTGTAATTACTGAGATATGACTGTGTCATTATAGAAATACTGCCCCTCCTCCATCATTCCATAGCCATTAGATGCATGTGTGTGCATGTGAGTGGGTGTATATGCTTCTGCTCGGCATGCACATACACTTTAAACTGGAAGTGTGTATCTGCACCGATTTGTACAAAGCAACAGAATGTAAAGGCAAGTTATTGTTGTGAATACGATACAATAGGGCTACAACACAAGGTACAATGGGCATAGAGAGCCAAAGACCCAGCCCTCTTCTAGCTAGCATCTCTTCCACTTTTGAGGCAGCTGGTTCTTCTTAAAAGTTTCTGTGTGTCTGTCTGTTATAAGATAAATATTTTTCTGCTGTTGCACTGTTGAGGAAAATTGAAACTTTAACTTGTAAAGCTACTACTGTTTCAACTGAAGTACTTAAGCTAAAGCAACATTAAACATAGCAAGCAACAACAGAAGCTGCTTAGAAAAATCAATTTAAAGGAGCTATTTGTAAGTTTTGCTATTGCTACATAGCCAGCGTTAGCATCAACAGCTGGTTACTTACCAGTCTTGCCAAGAGCTTCAGCCATCATTACATTTACAATACAAGAGGTTATAATATGTCCTCTGAGCAGAAGATGATCCAGCCAGGCTAAGACTAGCTGGCTAGCATGCTAACTTCAGTAGAAGAAAAGAACTAAACCAACAAGAAGTAAAACAAGAGGATTGTTTTTTGTACCACTGGCTAGTAAAGGAATGAAGCTTGATGCTGAACTCACAATGTTTCCTCTAGACTGGTAAGTAAACAGCTGTTAATGCTAACATTGGCTATAAACTTAATAGCTCCTTTAACACACTAAAGCTATTTCAGACAGGGAGGGACCAGCATCATCAGACCAGCTCCCACCACATTGACAAGCTTACCTGCCAGGTCATCCTTCAGAACAGGTTGACAGTCCTGTGCTCTCTGGAGGTGCAGCATCTGCAGGATGCAGCATAATCTTATGAGCTATATTTTACTTCAGGTTATTAGATTATCATTTCTTTAGCATTCGACAACAGGGTGCCAGTAAGATTCATAGTTGATGAAAGCAAAACAATACGTGTAGAATCTAGGCACAAAACCCAGTATATAAAATTTCATCTTACTAGAAAGACTTGGGGATAAAAAATCTGCAGCTGCTGGTTCTTGAAATATTTTTCCTCGCTGTAAGTTCCCTTTTTATTTTATTTTAGCAACACACACTAATTGGATTTTAGGACTTTAATCAAATTGATTTGGTATTTCTCATTGAAATGCTCATTTAAAGTTGCTCCTTGCATTTTTTTAATACACATACTTTTTGTTATTTTTGCCTGTTTATCAGACAACCTGATATTTTATAACACGGTTTCTCATCTTGATGATTCAACCAGGAGAGTTTTATATCCAACCAAGCTTTGGAAGTGTTCCAACTGGCAGTCACCTAACACTTTTATTTACTTTTATTTAAGTCTTTTATTTGTGGAACCCTGGATACCCGAAATAATTCCTTACATCTTTCTTACTAGAATGCTAAACACGACAAAGATCAAAATAAACTAACAAAATACAAGAGGAGCATTTGCAGTTCAGGATATTGCTGTTTCACAAAAATGCCAGTTGACAGGTTTGTTATGGAAGATTAAGTTACAAAGAAAAGCAGCTCTTATCCAGAAATCTTGACAATGAATATTAATAATATATTTTTTTAAAAATCCTTTGATTAACATGATTCCCATTGCCACACAAATATGGCTGCTCTACAAAGCCCCCTCAGCACATACAGCACTCCTATCTCACTCTCCATCCTCTCACAATCACATACATGCTAAAATTCCCCTCAACGCAAACACACTCCCTATAATTAATGGACATGAACTAGCATTAGAGTGATTTATCGTGCTGTTATAGGCCTTTTATTAAACCCTGATTAATGGCTCTGAATAGTTGGAAGTACTTTGCATGAAAATGGAAAAATATCAAGACGTTACTTGCAGAAAACATCAGCTATCAGCCACGTTGATACAAAAGAAAACTATTGTCGTCAGCCTTGAAAAGCTCAGATCTGTTATCATTACACAAACACATACCGGGTTCTGTTCTCCCTCCACAATTTGCGTCACTAGCATGTACAGTACTTTACCACTGATGCTATTTCAGTCATGCTTGGCAGCGTTATGAGTGCGTCGCGCAGCCAAAGACTTTTTTATTGTCTCCACTCCGACACATGCCGTGAGTGCACTAAATAATCTGAAGAGTAAATCTAGATTCTCAGTGAAAATCATACTTGAACGCTGACTGGAAACATTAAAGTCTGTTATGATCTTTGGATTGTAATACAAACTGTTCCTGAGAAGTGAGTCGTGTGAGTCTGCCAGACCCACTCAGCTGCTCATTTGCTGATCCCTTATGTCACTCAATCACTCTCTCTACTCAGCTCTCGCTTTCACTCACTCACTCCATCATCTTCTCTGTTTACATTCACATTCTCACACACATCGTATTTGTCTTTCATTCAAGCATGACAGACTTTTTAAAATCCTTTTCTTTGTGTGATTATGTTCAAGCAGATGAAAGCAGTTAAAGCCTAGGAACCGTATGCGGAGCTTTTGTTTTGCTTTTGTTTTGCAAACTCTTACAGTTTACAGTCGTTTGTCAGGCTTCCACTTAGCAAAGTCGAACCTATAGTCAGTGCTAAATATTCTTACAAAGGAGTAAACTCATTCAAATAACAGCTCCATTCATTGTAGGAGTTTCAGTAGGTTTCTTGTTGACGTCCGTCTGAAATTCCAGTGGTATTAACTTTTATAGTCCAGCTGCCGGCCTGTCAGTTTGTTACCGCTCCTGTTACTGCTGTTTTTAGGGTTGTGGCAGTGAACGGACTTCTGTTTTGCATATCTCCATTATTCACATTACTTTTTGTTTTGCCAGTTGAAATGTCTTTTCACTGTGACTGTATTCCCGATAAGGTAAGCTGTGTCATGTCACAACATGAGCTGGTTTGATTTAGATTTACAAACAGTTTATTGGACATTGAGTAGGGGGACTTAAGACTAGTTTGCACTCAAAGGAAGTCCGACAGTCTGAAAGCACTGAAAAGCTCCAGTGGTTCACAGATCAGGTGCTGAGGCACCTAGGGTGTGCTAAGGAAGGGCCCCAAAAGAGTTGTTCATTTACATCTTTTTAGATGAGTACACATTGTTAATAATGTTTCGATTTAAAAATTGTGTAGTGTGATACATCTGAGATGAACCTTACCTGACAGGATCTGGGAGGAAGAACACTATGAAGGGTTGCCATGGTTTTTAAAACAGTCTGGAAACTACTGTTTTATCTTGCCCAGGGGCACTTTGACAGGCTGGGTGTTTGCTTTTAAGATGAAGTTTAAATCTGAGTGTTGCATCACTGTCTGTATTCACCACATCCTCACTACACTGCTAAAATTACACTTAAACACACACTCACTTCCCCCCCAACAAACAAATTAATTTACACTGATAAAAATGAAAAGACTACTTGCATGTTTTTTGTGTTTTGGAGTATAGATGTCATTTGAACTAGTCTGCTTGGTTAATTCATGCTTGTGCGCCCAGTGTATATTAAGTACTGTGTAAGTGAGTTGTGTGACTGTTCTCTCTAAAGCTCTGCGTGTCACTATTACCACAGACGTACTCTCTGCTCTTCTATATGCATATTTCTGCCCAAATATTTTAGCAGTTTTATCCAATTTGTATTCAGCCTAATTGTAAATACATTTTACCACTATTAATTTCTCTTGTTTAAATCCTCCCCTGAGATGCCGGCCTTAATCTGAGCAACTGCTGAAATGATTAAACTGCAGACAGCAGCTGACATTCAGGGAACTAAACGCTTCTTGTTTTGCAAAGAGCAGAAAACAACACAAGTTTTCTTACAGCGTACAGCTATAATGAATTACACTGCATTAATACAGTGCGGCGAGCAATTAGCAGCTCTTATAAGTGTCTGATAATCACATTTTTATCTCTATTTGTCCAGGGAAGGTGTGCTGAACAAGCAAGCTCTCATTAATTACATACAGTGAAAGATGCAGTCTTCTGCTGTTTACCCCAGAGGAGCTCCAGCATTATTTTAGAAACACTGAGGTCATGAGTCCAACTTTCCCCATTTATCTCCTTGTGATATTTTCATGTCACCAAGAAGCCAGTGAAGGGTTGTAATAACATTCTTCTCATTTTAGTCATTTATTGAACTGTTTTGTTATGTTTTGTGTAAGTTTCGTCCTGTTATGTCCTACATGATAAATGTCTATATGCTGTTTCACAGTCTTCTCTGCACTGCCATTATTTAAATCACGGTGGAGGAATATAAAATCGCCACATCATACTCCAATTTCTGACTGAAAACAGTGACATTTAGTTAGGTAATTTTAAAAGATCAGCCTACAAACTCATGCATGTGTTATTTGTGTTGTTGCAGCCTGTAAAATCTCAATCCGGTTGTGAATGACTTCAGTTTGAGGACAACTAGTCAATAGTTTTTTTACTGTCCTGAACCAGATCACCAGTTCACCACAGTTTTGACCCAAAAGCCATAAGTCCTACAGTCTAAAACCACAGCTTGTTTGTCCCTGTCCTCAGACATGACCCATAGGAGCAGACCAGCAGCAGGCGACTGGACCTTCGTCATCACAGTAACAATAGTACACATGTGGTTAAAGTTGTGGAACAGTCACAGTTTGGTTTGGTCGGGCTCAGGCACAAAAACTACTTGGTTAGGTTTAGGGAAATAAGGTTAGAGAAACTGTGTCGTCATGGTTACAGTAGTAAACATGCAGTTGAGGTTGTGGGCCAGTCATGGATAAAAGAAACAACAACTATTGGTTTCAAACAGGAAACAAAGGTTCTGTGTTTTGTTGATCCATCCATCCACGCCAACCTCCTCCTCCTCCTAATGTGGAATTTGTCACACTTTATGCTACGTCACCTGACTTCCTGCTTAGCTCCCATAGCAATTACTGCGGCCACTAGAGGTTGCCTAGCAATAAAACGGAACTATGGGATGTAATAAGCTGCTTGCACAGACAACCTATGGGTTCGTTCTTTACAGGAGGACAGTCACATTCCTCCTGCTGTACAGTGTTCTGTGATTTGAATCAATGACACTCTAATATTTAGTATTTATAAATATCAAACACTGTTATTCATATTCCCAATGTCTGCAGTGGAGTCTGATAATGGAGAAAGGTTCTGGGAATCTCAAACATCACCTGCTAAAATTACATTCTTCTGTCAGAGCTGCCATTTTCGCACCAAAGTCTATGATCACACAGTGAGAAATCCATCACACCTCAGCAACCTCATCAGTCCCCAGCTGACCACAATGTGATGCAGCGACCAAACATGTTGTGTTCTTGGTATCAATATTGTTTTCCTCACACATAAAACGGTATCAGTATGCAACAAGTTCAGGCATGTTCTGCAGGGAAAAGGCTTTCTGGGGAATGTAGGAAATCAGTGACATTCATTAGATGAGGAAGGTTTATGCACCAGTGCTCTAAACATTACGGTCTGATTCTGCATTATTGTGTCTGATGTGTATATAAACTGCTTATTTTTTGTGAATATTCACCTTATAATCAATATTTAACAAATGGAGTAAAAGAATACTTGATGAGTGAGAAAGGAAAAATATAGTTCTTTGTCATACAGGTGATCTTCCTCCCTTTGCAGTCAGCTGTTTCCTCTCTGTGCATGTTCAGCCTTTGTCAACATCATCCTGAGATTTACAGATAACCTGTTCTCCAATCATACTTCATCAATGTGACTGAAAAGAATATTGATCCTTTGTTTAAGTTAAAATGAACAAAGGACAAAATCCATTTCAGGTCATTTAATACATAATGAATGATGTGTCAGTGTTCAGGACACTTCATATTCATTTTGGAGCATGTCCCTTAAATCTCCTCAGTAGGATGTGTAATTTAACCTTTAAAGATAAACATGCTTTGTTTAAGTTGTATGATTAATTTATCAAAGGACAGATAAAAGGTGCAGTTACGTGTTTTCACATGAAGAGGATCCTGCATGTGCCTCCAAACCTGAATATTTAGTCAAATTCTCCGCATTTCCATAAGAAAAGATCAAAACCAATGTACAAACAGACTGATGGACGTATTTGTTCAGCGGGACAAACTGTCAGCAGCCACCTATGACAACATTTTGACACCGATCAGATGTGGACTCGCGCCGGCTCGGTGGACACTGCCCACTCCTTGTTACCAGACCCACATGCCAGCGTGAGTTTGCGTGCGCAGTCTTTCTGCTCCAGCCCTGCATGCGTCGGGAGCGCACAGAGGGCGCACCGGTGTCAGTTAGCTCCAGCCCCTCGTAGCGGTCGGTCGGTCGCTGCTGGTTGCGCGAAGTGGCGTCTCAACGAGCAGGAATTTGGGGAGTGGAAATTCCGCTGTTACTTTCACGGCTCGCGTCGTGTTCCTGACATTTTTTCCGCTGTGTCGGCCAAGTGAGTCGCTGCGAACAGAGAAAGAGAGAGAGACGCGGAGAAAGAGCTTGAAATAAGGAGCAAAGATCTGTTGAGCAGCGCTCTGATGTTCTCCGTGGTTGCTTTCCATTGAATACCGGCTAACTAGTGATTCCTCTTTTAATTTTCCACTTGGAAGTACTGCTGTCGCTGCTGTTTGGTGTCAGAAGTGAGAGGTTTGATGAAGAATCGAGGGCGCACAGCTGCCACTTTTGGCGAACGGATTTTTCCTTTTTGATTTTTCGTCTTTTTTCCTCTTCATTTGGATTATTTTTTTTCCAGGAGAGATGGCAAGTTGTTCCCTGACAGACGCAGGGATCTGGTGCTGAAGCTCGCAGGATGCTGGAGACCCTACAACAACCAGATTTCTTACTTTGAGACAATTCTCGGTTATTTCTTCTCATTCGGACGTAAACCCACCTGGACGTTTTTATCCCGTCACCTCTGTGTGTCTTTATTTTCTTTTTTCTTTTACACTGTCTGTGTTGTACAATCTAACAAGGATGCGTAGTGGATTGCTATTGTTCCTCTTCACCCAAGTCGTCTTGGTTGCTTCGTTGACTCAGACTGGTAGGTGTTGACTGACTGTATGAATACATGTGGCTTGACAGCAGGCAGCCTAGCTGTGTATTGATCCATTTTGCATCATTTTGCACCTTTGTTGCCTCTCACCTGTTATGCCTCGGCTTTCCCTTTGAGAGCACGTCCGCAGGGACCGAAGTCAGACCATGTTAATACTGTTTTTACTCTTTATTATCTTCACGGGAAATAAAGCCTGAGGACATTATACAAAATACACCAAACAGAATGAATAAAGGCATTTTAGTCACGCTAAAAATATTCATAAAGTACCATACAATCACCAAAAACTGACAATTTAATATCACGACACACAAGAAGTCCTTATATTGAGATTTCCTCATTATAATAGGAATATTACGCATTTTTCGCGCTTCAGCCAGTCATTTTGAGCTTTAGCGCGCGCTGCCACTGAAGCCTGATATAGGCTACAAGCAATTTAATAAATCATTCATTGAGAAAATTAAATTTGATCATCCTGCCTGTTTGCAGGAGAAGCAGCAGCCAGGGCACCTCACCTTCACGGGCGTAATCACACCTTACAGCAGGATGCAAAGGAACCCTCCTCACTTTACACCACACCTTGTCTAAAATAGAGTAATTGTGGTGTTTTATCGCCTTTTTCAGGCTGATAGAAATTATTGGGATGTGAATTTTCATAGTTATAATGTGTGAATTGGGCTTCTGGTGCAGGCATGTTTTTTTTTGTCAACATCATTTTTGCTGTAGCGGTGGATGTTTCTTCACTCCATCCTCTCTCCATGCTCTCTGATCTTTGACATCAAACTGTTCCACCACTCAACAGTTGAGCGCAGTTCAGTGGCCAGAAAGTCAATTTCTCTCTCCACCAACTGACTGAACAACTTTCCGCCTTTTTCCTTACGCTGCAGATAAATGCGGGGGGAATATAGAGATAGACATCGCGGACTACCTGACCTCCCCGGGCTATCCCGGTGCCTACCCGCCCTCCCAGCAGTGCGTGTGGGTGATAACCGCCCCCGAGCCGGGTCAGAAGATCCTCATCAACTTCAATCCGCATTTTGATCTGGAGGACAGAGACTGCAAGTAAGAGTTCACTCCTCACTCTCCCTCTCTCACTCTCTCACACTCTCTCTCTCTCTCTCTCTCTCTCTCTCTCTCTCTCTCTCTCTCTCTCTCTCTCTCTCTCTCCCCTCCTCCTCCTCCCACCCTCCTCTGCTCTCCGCTCAACCCTGCCTGGATACAGTATGAAACTCTGCCACCTATTGGTCAAGGAGTTAAATATCTGATACCAGGGAAAGGAAGGTGCAAGGTTGAGATATGATACCAAGGCTGCTGGAAATTACTTGATAAGGAGGGAGAGTTTCTTCTGGAACTTGTCTCCGGCTGGGTTTTTGAATTGATATGAATTTAGATCAGAGCAAACCCCCCAAAAAAACTCTGTGTGCCGCAGCTTTTTATTGATGGAGTCGAGTTTGCTCGTTGCAGGAATAAAGAAATGGTGTTTACTTTTCATTTGGAGGCAAAGTTTGCCTGTTTGTATTTTGAGGAGGAATAGAGTTTGTCTGGCTCTTTGTGTGCAGGAATAGAACCTCAAGGATCTAATTTAATTTTACAAATGATTGGAAGTGCTGTTTGTTTTGTTTTTTTCTTTTTTGTACGTTAGAGATGTTAAAAAGAAACAAATATGGTGGTAGTTTGGGTTGTAAACATGTTAAAAATGTTCTTACACGACAGGAACGCTCCACGCAGACACTCAAACATGCATCACAAATCAGTCCTGTGCATGTCTGATGGTGACACACACACACACACACACAACTCCTATACCCCCTCTCCTTGACACAGAAACACACAGTCGATTGTTTGCATGCACACAACAACCCATGTGTTGCTCTCGTCCATAAATAAGCTCGTTTTTTATGTCGGCTCCTCTGTCTTTTTTAAAAGCTCCATAAACGGCTCCTGTGTAAATCACACAACTAGCTGTCCGGGGCTGCCTCACAGATGGGGTCCTCCAATACTATTGGATCATGTTTCCCCACCAAGGGACTAATAAACCATTAGCCTTCCAGACAGATAGTGGATATTGTGTTGTTCAGTGGATTACACAACTACATCAGTGTGGCAACAAACGTGCAGGAAAGCTGCTCCTTGAAAACGTAATTCTGCAATGACCTTATTTTTGTGTGATAACCCTGGGAGCAATATAAGTATGCAATCATGCTGTTTAAGTACTTAATGAAATGTAATAAATCCCGGTGATAAAATTTTAGTCAGTAGCTGGCACTGTTGCACGCCACCAACAGAGTGTTATTGTCTGCTGAAATTACTTTTCCATAGGTTAATGTGCTGGAATAAGCAGTTGTAAAATAAAATATTATGGTTTTTATCAGGGTTTAACATGAGCTAATCGTTTTAGCATTATGGTCTTATCTAATGAAAGAGCAGATAGGCTTCTTGTATCAGAAGAAGAACCAGAGGAGGGTGTTCGGGTGCAAAAAGGATCATGTTATTTTCTATCCAAAAGGTGGTGAAAAGTGGGGGGGGGGGGTATAAGATGTCCAGAGGGATCTTTTTATCCATCTGAAGAGCCTCCTCTAGATCTCTCTCTAAGCTGTTTCTCTGTGTGACCGGACTGTTCACTGTGGCTGCACACATGATTCCACGTCTGGGTGAGCCCGCAGACAAGAGACCAAACATTTCCACATTAGGACTGACACGCCATCGATGCTGCAGGAGTCAGACCTGCGGCTGTTCAACAGCCAGGCCACCCTGCAACCACCTTAACATGCCATTCGGCTGTTTTCTTAGGGGCCTCCGTTTCGCTCGATTGGTTTCATTATTTGTTGTGTGAGTTTATGTTGGATGATGATGGGGTGTATCTCATAGCTCTCCGACTTGGCAGGAGCAGTGTTGTTCTTGGGACCGAGTCAAATGCTTGAAATATGCCCATTGAGGGGGGCCTTAAGCCTTTGGCGAGGCCGCAGTCCTACTTAAAAATTTCCTGAAATGATATTTAAGAGTTTTATTTCACTGTTTGATGCCACCGAGCTCAACGTCAGCTCCAAAATATGATGCTGGAGTCAGTGAGGTCATGATTGGAAACAGCAACAAAATATAATGTTTTACCGTGAACGTGAAATGTTGTACATTAACCTCTGCTGGCTTTCAATTAAGGCACACACAGGGCAATCTGCTCTGCCTAAGTGTCCATGAGCAAAACACTGAAACCTTACCAGGTCCAAATTTGACCTGGCAAATTGATTGAGCCATTTTTATGGCAAAATTATTTGGTTTTAGCTTCTCAAATGTCAGGATTTTCTGCACGTTTTTATTTTAACCTGACTCTCTTTGGATTTACGATCATTCAGTTGGACAACAGAAGACATGAGACAACACTTTGGGCTCTGCAAAATATTGACAGGCATTTTTCATTGTCGTCAGACATTTTACAGATCAATCGAGAAAGTAACCGGCGGATTAATCGATCATGAAAATAGTTTGTTGTTAGTTGCAGCACTAATGTAAAACATAAAGTTCTGTACCGTAAAGTGAAGCTTATAAACTAAATCAACAAATATTAGGTCGGTTTCCACAGTGATGAAAGATTGATGATTGATGGTAAAACTACAACTGTAACAAAAGATTGTTTTCACTAGTTGAATGTTTGAATAATCTATAAATCGTTTTGTCTGTACAATGTCAGAAAATAGTGGGTAAAAAACCTGAAACCAGCGACTCTTTGTTTGCCTATAAACGGGTAATTGATCAGAACATTTGCTGATTACATGTCGGCTGATCAGCTGACCAGTAGATCAGCTAACAACGGATGTAACGTAAAGCACAATGCTGAAGAAAGTGGTGTGTTTTGCTTCTCCAGTAACCCTCAAAGTAACTGAGCTTGTTGGGATTCAGCGCCGTGCTCACGTAGATTTTGATATTCTGTTGGAGAAACAGAGCCATTGGGACAGTTTTTCTATCATTCCACTAGCCCTAGCTTTAGTTCAGATGTTGTCTTCTAATTGAAATGTATTGTTGGAATAACACTCCTCCTCCTCCCTCATCAGATAGCATGTCACTGCTTGCCCATTTCTCCCCAGTCCCATAATTAAATTACTGGACCAAAATGGAACAAACATATTCCACTGCTGTGAAGCATGTCTGCAGTTAACCAGCCAAAAAAGAAACCATAGTTCTGGCATCCACAAGCAAATGCCGGCTACGTTTCCGACATCTGTGGTAAAAAATATCTATTCCCTGTTCCCCCCTTATGACCCGGGGTTTGTAATTATGATCCCTAATTACAACGTTTTTTAAAAATACATATTTGCCAGTCAGGAAATGTTTTCTACATGGATGATTCATGAAGACAGAAACTGGAACTTTGGAGGTCTGTACTAAAATTAGATGATCTACCAGTTTGGAAACAGTGTCACCTTATCTCAAAAAACAGCAATTTGAAAGACAGAGAAGCTCTGTGTTGTCAGGCAAATGACACAGATGTACCGAATCGTAAACTTGATAACATCCCAAAAATGATACTGCAGTATATTTCAAGATGAGCCTGGGGGATACTTAGATTTAATTTGTGGTTCACAAGGCCTCTGTGAAACAGTCAGTCTGGATGGCGACCTTTTACTTCCACAAAGTCTCAAGTGACACAGTCTGTGCTCAGTGAACAGACGTTGGTTTAGATGACAACCAGTAACACTTTTGTTCAGACACGCTAAGATCCGTCAGCTCTGCCTCCGTAGCCAATCTGGAGCGACACCAGAACAAGTCTTGTCTCACGTCCACGTCTGAAATAGCGTGGCCGACAAAGTGAATCCCCGCGGAGCGCGGCAAAATAGAGCAGAGGCATGGGTAAGGAACATGCGTCGGTGGCAGGATAATTTGGGACATCTTTTTAGGAGTTGGCTGAACTGTTACCTCCTACGTGAGGCTGCACTGGCACAGTGTGCACCTCGCACACACACAACGCATACACACACAGGCAGCACAAACTTTCTGTCACTTACAGTATGCTTCATGTGCACTCTTTGGTGCACACAGCTACAGTATGCACACTCTGCAAATTCTCTGCTACACATTCTTGTGCAGCTTTGTGTACGCACAAAGACAAACACTGGTGCACATTAAAGGTATAATGCACAGTTTTCACCTGGGTATGGTGATGTATATTGGATTTGTAGGTTCGTTGTTGTCTGGTGCAATCTTTTTTCTTCTGTGGCCAAACCCAGATGATACAAAATCATATATACAGATAGAAACAGAGAAATTAAAGGACAAACTGAGTGCAAAAACCAAGGCGTTACTAATATTTAATCTACCATCATGAACATAAATGAGGTGGACAAAATATCAGGAACTTCATAAACCTCATGATGGTAGGATTTATTGAGGATTTATTGAGGGCTGTTGGATTTGACTACATTTGTTTTGGTTACAGACTAATTAACTGGCAATTGAGTGTAAAACCCCAAAATTAACTCAAGTTCAGACCACTCCGCCTAACTGAGACAGAGGTAGATGAGGCACGTTGAGGGAAAGTGGGGAGAGCAAAGAAGTTAATTACAGCACTTCATCACAGAATAACTGCAACGCATTTACTATCACATGATGATAGATAACTGTAGGTGTGATTTTCCTTTAACTCCTCTCCTCCAAGCAGACCAGCACAACAAACAATATTCTCATTTATATCCTGACATATCAGGGACATAAACAACAAATGCTTAAAGAATGGAGACTGCGGGGATGAAAGAACAAGAAATAGAAAGAAAAATTGGGGGAGATGCTATAAATTCCTCTACAGTGTGATGGAAGGACCAGTTGTTCCTTATGTTGTGTCCAGAGGCAAGGTGCTCCATAATAAGTCAAAAAAATGTTTCCTCAAGCACGGACACAAGTCACAGGACCAACATCTCACAGCCTGGAGGTATCACATGAGTTGAAATACACACTTGGAGAGCATTAGTGTGTCTATGTGTGTATGTCTGGAGGGATTATGTTGTGTGCAAAGGCTGTTGTGGGTTTTGTTTTTCAGGCAAATCATGTTTTCAAAGTTGATGTTGCTGGGATGATCACTATGACCTTGAAGAATGAGTAAAACATTGTGTATTTGAAAGATATAGATGGATGGATGGACGGATGGATGGATGGATGGACGGATGGACGGACGGACGGACGGACGGACGGACGGATTGATGGATGGATGGATGGATGGATGGATGGATGGATGGATGGATTGCTGATAGATCAAAGAATAGCAGGACAGATCAATAAATCTACAGATGGCTGGAATGATGACAGGATTGATTTACGGATGGATGAATGAACAGATCGATGGATGATAATGGAACAATGGCTTGATGGATAGATATGTGGCTGGATGAATTCACTGATGTGTGGATGATGGATGATAGATTGATTGATAGACAGAAAAATAGATGGATTCATGGACTAATAGTTATATTGATGGATGGCAGGATAGGTGAAGTAATGAAAGGTTGGCAGGATATGAATGAATTGATGGATGGATAAGTGAATGAATGATTGAATGGATAAATTCTGATAGAAGAATGGCAGGATGGATGGATGAATTAAGGTATAGCTGGAAGGAGGCATTGCTGAATAGAAAGACATACAGCAGGATAAACTTTACTCCTCGGTGCATTTTGATGACCTCTTATTGTGAAAAAGCAAACGGTTAGTCAGCGACTTTGCAGTCAGTTGTTTAGTCTTGTGTATATGCCGCAGCACATGACAAATACTGTCTTCAGTCTCAGCCCTTTTTTATGTGGCTTTAGTCTGAGGCGTTGTTTCACTAGCGATCCTGTGTTCAACAGTCAGTCTGACTTTGCCACTTTCAAAGCAAAAAAAAAAAAGCATCCCTTCCCAGATGGTTGTATTTTTCAGTTCCACAGCGGCCACACAAAACAGGAAATGTGCTGCTGTCACAGAACGGTTAGCCTGTGGCTCGCTTTCAAGGAAATTTGAGGTGCGAGCCTTCAAAAATAATTTGGCTGTTTGTTCTTGTTTTGCAGCGACAGGTTCCTCCCATTTGTTACTTTGAAGTATAAAAGCACCGAGAGAATTAGGTCACTGGAGGATGGATTTTTTTTGTTTGTTTTCTTTTTTGTAGTTTCAATGAGCAATCGTCCTGTCTTACGCAATATCATTACAATTTTTTTTAGTAGCTCATGGTAGTTTATTAAAGCAGAGAACATTCACAAACTCTTGACAATTGACCATTTTTAGGTTTAAATGGCGCCTTCATAAAGTCTGAAGAGATTTAACTACTCTGAAGATTGTAATACGTACAGTCGCACATCAACAGATCTATAGATCAACACATCTCTCCCTTTTCCCATGACATCTTTGCCTTCCAAAATTACTACATTTCCCATGTTGCAATGAGGTCTCAGCCTGGGATTCCCTCATAGTTTAAATTAGAAAAGATGACATTAATTAAATCATACAATCCTTCCTGGTCATTCAGGGTCATCCTCACAAAACTGGGAATATTAAAGGAATGAGAGAAATAAAAAAAATGGAAATATAGATGAAAGATGCATGGAAATCTGTTGCACACGAGAGAGACTATGATCTCTGAGATTAGGAGGGCGAGGGAAGATGAAGTGGATAGAGAGAGAAAGAGGGATGAAAAAGGAAAACAGAAGGGTACAGACGGACTCAGAGAGACAGAGGGCTTCGGGCTGGTTGGCATGGTCAGTCTAATCCTGACCTCCGTGACAGACCTCTCACTGTCTCTCCTCCTCCTCTGGCCTCAGGCTGTTTTTTTCTCACTTTTTTCATCCAGTCACCTCCTGCTCCATCACTTTCTTTCTTTTTCTCTCTCTCTCTCCGTTCTCTTTCCCCTCATCACTCTGTCTGAACTCCATGTGCAGCCATCATGTTTTCATCCCATTTTTTCCTCTGCTCTCCATATGGTCTCCCTCTCTCGTCTCTCCCTCTACCTGGATTTTAATAAATGATAGAGAACTTTTCACTGTGAACAACCTGAGCTCTCGGCTGTGTTTAATAAAAACTACACACAAAATGATGACTGAGCAAAATGTACCTACAGCAGCCATTTCAGTGGTTTATATCTGAACCACATCGTTGGCAAAGCCTGTGTGCAGTTTGACAAGAGAGTAGCTAAAGATATGTTAGTAGTAACTGAATAACTTTGGTCACATGGGTAGGACTCCACATAAACTGAAATATAATGGCCTGAAAAAGATTGCTAGCACATCAGCCATATCATCTGTCATATTTAAACTTCCAGCAGACAGAGAACAACATTAGCATTGATTTGGAGTCAGGTTTCTTGGCAACCTCTTGAATGTAAGTCTTCTTTTAACTCTGTTTGGGTCTCCACCAACTCCTGAGAAAAATAATTGGTTCTTTAAATGCTAAACACTCGACAGTATTCACCAGCTAGCGGCTAACTTTGACTATTAACTGTTTGCTGCTGGGCAGGTAGCGTACTGTGGGTTCATCAGAGATTTTTTTTTGCTGAAATAGTTGGATGATGCATCTGGAAACAATTAATTGTACACTTTTGATTTTCAGAGTTTAGTCACTGACTTCCACCATTTGTAAAGTAGATGGTGAAGAAGAAGAAGAATGGTGAACAAACACTCCAGCTGACTCGTGTCTTTTAGCAGCACATGTTTGTCTAATGGAAGGAAGGGTGAACTCTGAATCCTGCTATTGTTTCTCTTGCGCAAGTGTACATTGTTTGGATTTGCTCTCCCAAACAATTATGGCCACAAACTGCATCCCATGTGAATCAGCTCACAGATATGGAACACACAGATGCAAACATGCAAAGGCTGAAATATACAGTGTATATACGTGTATACAGGCAAAGAAAACACACGTTCAAGCAAACGCATACACATACGATAAAACTGACAAATTGCTGTAAACGTAGACTTATTGTGGATTCCCTGCTCATCAGTCAACCGCACGCGCGCGCACACACACACACACACACACACACACTGTCACAGACAAATGAAAACACATGTCAGATTAGATCCTTAACGAGCAGATTAACGAGGAGAGAGTTTGGCGGGAGGGAGAGAGGGGGAAACCCAGTCAGCGACGTCACGCACACACACACGCACAGCTGCAATCCGAGGATTTACTGGACGCACTTGCTGATGCACTCCAGATGTCCTGAAAGCAACACACACACACACACACACACACACAGCCATGAGCGAAAGCGAGGCATCTATCAGTGTAAACACTTGGATTTCACATTGACGATAAAGCTTGTTTTGATCGAGTTTTGTTCATCACTTCTAATGGGTTTTTCTTAATCTTGCAATAAAGCTCAACATATTTAGATCCAGTGTGAACATTATATAAGCAGTGAGAGAGATGTTAGTAGATACAGATTGCCGGATTGGTTGGTATATGTTATAAATATGAAGAATTTATCCAGTGACACGCTGGCGTAGGCATCACACTTGAGAGGATTTATTATATGATGACGGTTGGACATGGCTATTTTTAAATCTTAGGAAGTTTTCAGGCTTTGGCTCAGGCTTCATCCATACAGCAAGTTTGTTTTTCCACACACAGTAATTCTTCAGAAAGTTGAGTTGCAACACACATTCATGGCAACACTATATGCCGTCATCACATACCTACAAAATAAAAAAACACACAGTTTTTATTTTGCTGGCACAAGCAAGGAAAATTTGCCATTCCTTGTTGTGTCCTAAAGCAATGTCAAAGGAGAGATTCATGACAATGCAGGTGTTCACCAGATGTGTATTTTTTTTAGTGTGCAACATGTTTTTAGGATTTGTACTTGATGACACTAATGGGACAACAGTGATGTTACAACTCCAGGTTTGTGAAGCACTTGGCTTTCACATTAGGTGTGGACTCCATTTGAATCTACTTGAGACTGTTTTTCTGGAGTGGGCTCCAGCTACAGCAACTTTCACGCCTCAGAGCGCTCAGTGCAAACAGCCTCCTAGCCAAAAAAACCTGTCCGCTTGGCCCGAGTGGGAATGGCCTTACATTAACTTAACCGTGATAAAAAAGATCCCTCGAAATGGACTGTGTTACTATATAGTAGTTCAACATTTCATTGCCTTTATTACAGCTTTTACGAGAGGCACTTATCAAAGTATTAAGATGTAAAGAAAGATGGACAGATGAATAAACGGATAGACAGATACGTGTTGACCCACTTCTCTATATTAAATGTGTCAAACTCAAACTGACCTACATCCTTCTGGGTGTCCCAAAAGTCACAAGACACCACTTAGAATTGTACTAATCCACCAAATATAAACGACTGACTGAACTTTCATGTGATGCGGAGCTCAGTTTGGCTCAGATCTCTCTTCATCATGTGGATTTAAAAGGCCCGTAAAGACTCGATGTCACGGTTGCGACAGGCCATCATTGGTGCGTGAGTGTCGGAGGTCAGTCAGCAGGTCAAACTGTGCTTTGACCTTCTCTGGGGAGGACAGACGGCCCAGGAGGCTTTGTTCCTTCTAAATACGCGCAACGGGAAACCCGCCTCCGGTGAAGCCAAATGGCTGTTCAACTGGCAGCACGGACAATAAAGTCTTTTTCTTTCTCCGCTTGTAGAGGAATGTGTTGTATCTGTCTGGGTAGAAACGCCCCAGGGTGACCTCCCACTGAGAAATGTGGGTAGAAGATACACACAAACACCTCTTGTGGGCAGATGATAAACAGAACAAATGTGTGGGTGGTGCACATATTCACAGATATATGCATACACAACAATAATGAAACAAACACATACAGTACATGGATGTAATAGACATGAGTGTATTTTGTCTTACGGCCCAAATCTTTGAGGTCAACTCCACACAACTAAACAAAACCTTGGGCTTTTATTTTGATAGGATTGCACTCTAGTGTAGTTTGCGTGCAGTGTTTGTGTTCAAACTGGCTGCCTGCCTGAGCTTCTGAAGCTTCATTATATTAACCTTTAGCCACTTCACGGAGCACAATGAACAGTGGGGTGACTCAGTGTTCATGTGTGCCATGAGTTCTGAGTTATTTTGAATCAGACTGCTGACTGAAGGAACACAACAGGTTTTAAGGAAATTGGTGCAAGTGTTGTGAGCAAAAACAACAAAATCATCAGTGTGGAAGCATAACATCATTTTTTCTGATGTTCTGTGCCAACACTTTAGTAACACCGCTCACTAAAATGAGTGATAGCAAGTAAGTATCATTGAACAGTAGAAGTAGCAATAGCACAGTGTTGCACCTCTGTGCACGTCTTACATTAACAGCAAAGAGCACTTAGATTTTGCTCTAATGGTCTTTATTATGAGAAATGGTCCCATATAGTGTTAAATTATTTATACTTTATCACATAAGCAGCATTTTTATGTTTCAGCTGGTCCTTATGGGGCTATGGTCAACTTCATTACATGAAGTTTGGTGGTTAAATAGTTGAAAAGCGCCATAACTTTAACACGTTTGTCATGTTTTTTCTGTGTCGTATTTGTAAAGTAACTAATCACTACAGTTGATGCAGTAAAAAGGACATTTCCCTATGAAATGTTGTGAAGGAAGTTGCAAACATTTTTTAAAGGCTATTGATGTGAAGGATACACACACACCTCAAAACTGCACTTATGCACCATACTTTCCTCTCTGAGCTCCCAACTCTACATTTAAATTACATTAACGGATCTATTAGCAATAAAAAGTAATGTGATGTTTGTACGTTATTGCTTGTAACTTAACAATGAATGAATGAATTGATTATACACATCTAGCCAGGTCTAGGTTCTGGAAAGGTTTTATCCTCTGTGGTGTGGTTTGTTGCTGTACACTCTTCCACTGAAACAGGTGAGTTAGCCATAAAAGAGCAGTTCTTTATGCTAGCTTCGCACCAACACTCATCATACTGAAGTGTTAGCATGGAGCCCCAGAAGCAGTGATCCACAAAGAACAGATGAGTGATTTTGCTTTTTATGTTTTCATAACCGAAAAGCTAATTTGGCAAATGGGCTAATCTCCATTTAACTTTCTTTATTTCCCCAAATGCTACTCATTAAGTCACAACACCAGCAGGCATTATTGCTCAATAACATTTTTCGCTCCAAATGAAGGATGCTTAACAACGTCCAACTGTTTGCTCTTTATCTCTCTATCTGCCTCCCTGCCTGTCTGTCAGCTAGACTCTCTCATTGCCAAACTGTAGCAGTCCCTGATGGGGTTTCTATATGTGTGTCTGAATAGAGTTGGCTAATTAATGTCACATGTTTTGGGGAACAAGAGAGATGGATGGATGAATGCAGAGGAACTTGTCGAAGGCTAACGCATGTCAAAGTGCATTGAAAGTGACATGGTGTTTATTGCTTTGGCCCTAAGTCACCTCAGAGAGGTGTGGATAGAGTGTCGGTTGACAAAGGGGCTTTTTCCTCCCAAATCTCTCAGGTGGAGATGGAGACGTTTGGCTTTTCGCTGAATTCAGACTCGGAAACACCCTCCTGTGTTCATTCAAGTCTAAAGTTACCCTGATGGAATCAGGATGCAGTGACAAATTTGTTGTGGCAGATTCGACTTTTATTCTTCTTCTGTGCAAAAGAAGTCACACCCACATCTGGATTTTTATTTTGTGGTGAAAAGATGAAGGCACCAGATATACACAGTTGCAACACTTTGACCCTCAGAAGAACTTTTACTCCCCGAAACGTCGTCTTTGACTTTCTTTCTTTTCAACTTCTGCACATTAAACCCCAATGAGTTCGCACCAAATTTCATTTCATCCCCCAGGGTTCCTAAACAGTCTAAGAGAAAGAGAAAGGAGGGGGGTAAAAAAAAAAAAAAAAATCAGTGTTCTCCTTCCCTCCTCTGTCGGATTAAAGCTTCCAAAATGAGAACAAATTCCACCTCCTCCACGTCTGCGTTTTAATTTCCCAACAGGATTGCGCTGCCGCGGCTTTGTATCTACACGGCCGAGGTGAAGGATGAGGATATTCATACTTTTTGCTGCTTGGCCCAATTTATTTTTTGGGCAGAGGAGCAGGTCTTTGTGGCTGTGTGTGTGTGTGTGTGTGTGTGTGTGTGTGTGTGTGTGTGTGTGAGAGAGAGAGAGAGAGAGAGATCCTTCTGGTTTTAATAGGATTCGCTTAAATACATTTTCTCAGTTTTTGGAAGTGTTCTTCATCATCGCGCTGCAGATACTGGGTTTTCTTGGATGTTTGGTTTGTTTTGAAATTTGGGTTTATAGTGTCTGATAAACAGTCATGTTCATAAATTAAATGTGTGTGGGTGAAGGGGTGGCATGAGTCAAAGTGATTATTTGTGCAAATATTTTCTGAGCATGAGTGTGCTGAGAGTTGTTGAGTGCGCTTTATGTGTATGAGGGAATGGCATGTAGTGAGTGCTCATAACTCTGATGAGAAGTTCCACAAACACGGGTACGTGCCTGTGTGTGTGTGTGTTTGTGCGTGCGCTCTTGTACTTTTGTCTTTGTGAGGACCATATTTTGATGATGAGTTTGAGGACATTTTTGGAATGTGAGGAAATCTTTTCTGGTCCTCACTTACTTAAAGGGCAGCTTGCGGGTAAGTTTTGTCTTTAGGTATAAATTAGGGTAAGAACAGGGTTAAAGTGAAGACCCATGTGCTTGTTTGTGGCTTCTTGCTTGTTTGGGTGGGAGTACAACACTCACAGGCCAACCTGTGCCAGCCATGTTACATTTGTTCTGCACATAATGAAGAAATGTTGTCAATGAACATATCTGGCAAGTCTCAAAATGCTCATATCAGAAATATCATCATTGACAATGTGCTTTATCTGTTTCTCTTAAATTATATAAAACATTTTTCTGCATAGGTTTAGGCACTCGCAGCACTCTGTAAGGGTTACGGAAAGCGCGTGGTCTTGGTTAAATATTGAAAGTCAACAGTGACTCAATGTGTTTATTATTAAAACTTAAACAAAACACAATCCTTACCCAAAGTGCTTGTGTTGCCTAAACTGAACCACAAATAAAACTCAGGATGTGAAACCCGCTTTTCAGTTTTAAAGTCCAAGAATATAACCTATTTCTGTTGCTCAAAAAACGCTGCCTATGAACATCCAGGAAGCATTGCAACGTAATCGCAGCATAGAAAAGAAATTTGTAATAAATAAATCTTATTTCTAGAAGACTGGGTCACACAAGCCTAGCAAGCACAGCTCCTTAGCAGTTATTGTGTAAATAAGCAGACCGGCACTTTCTCACTTTCTTCAACCATTTGGTGACTTTGTGCCAAGCATCACTTCATACTCATTTCTACCTGTAAACATGGAAGCACAAAAAAAGGAACATTTTTAGCAAATCGCCATTGAACTTGATAGAGTAGATTTTACTCCTCCATTCTCTTGTGTTTCAGCTCAATCCTGAACCACCCACTATCCCATAATGCCTTGAGAAGCAAACCACTCGCATCCTATAGAAAATGAACTGGTGCTGCACCTCATTCAAGTTGTTTTAACAAAATACGATGAGTATATATAAGTATTTATGTGTGTGTGTGTGTTTGAGAGAGAAAGAGAGCAGAGAACTGAGGGTTATTCGTGGGGAGATGACATGAGCTGTAGTGAGCGCTCGTGTGTGTTCGACTGAGTGAATAAGACGCTGAGAAGGAGATGATGTAGGTTTACTGGTGAACACGGGGGAGGTGAGAAACGAGGGAGGGATGGACTGGTGTGTGAGATGGCAGGTGGCGTTGTAGTGTGTTTTCACATACAACACACACACAACACACATGTGCCATCTGTAGCCTCCCAGCAGAGCTCAAAACGACTGGTCAGATCGAGTTTATCAGCACTAAAACACAGAACCCGCTCATGTGTTACAAAATCTGAACATTAGATTAGCCTACAGCTTCTCGTGTGTGTGTGTGTGTGTGTGTGTGTGTGTGTGTGTGTGTGTGTGTGTGTGTGTGTGTGTGTGTGTGTCTGATGACTAGTATTACTCACATTGTTAGGACATAAATCTGCTCACATAGTCACATTTTAGGGATGGACATTCAGTTTTAGGGTAATGGCCATAGAGTTTTGGTAAGGGTGGGGGTTTGTAGTGGTAATATAATAGGTTATGGTTAATATCCCAGAAATATATAGAAGTCAAAGGGAAGTCAAAAGGTTGAGTCTATAAATGTGTGTTTTAATCTCTAGTCATTTTACAGAGGATAAATCATTGCACCAAGCTAGGCCACGATGCTACGCTAATAGCGTATCAACCTTCATTGGACAAGGATGCATTTGAGCTGCTTTGAAGAAAAGAGGCTTGACATCTTAACAGCACACTCTCTCACTCTCTCTGTCTGAAACTCAGTGCAACAAGCTCACATCTTTTTGCTGAGGTTGTTAAAGGCCATTCTGGGTAATGAAAGAAATCACTCCATGAGGTAGAAGCGGATGAGGCCTTTTGGAGAAAAGTGCACATGCCAAAAACTTTATGACAGCACTTGATCACAGTGAAACTCTTGAAAAGTTGGTTTTGCTGTGTCAAATTTGAATGTCTCCTTTAGAGCCACATGGTTCATAGAGGAGTGCAAGCCTTTGGAAGGATCTTTTAATGTCTGGTGACGAAGGTGGAGAGCAGACAGTGTTTGCACAGACAGTTCCAGATGAAGGGAAAGAGAAGGTGGATGGAATAAATGATCGACGGGGGGAAAAGAGGCGTGTAACGCCGCGCTGCAGAAACACTGAGTCATTCCTAGCTTTAGCTTCGCTATGCAGGGGGTGAATTTTACAACAGCTTAAACTTCACCCCATAAATGCTCTCCTGATACCTTCCAGATGTATGTTACAGAGTTAGCACACAACACAACACGGCGGGCAAGTTAATGAGCTGTAGTGTGTGAGCGGAGCTGGGTCGGGGTGTTGGCTTATAGCTCAGTGCTCCAGTAGCTTGGGAGGAAGGCAGGAAGGAATGTAGGGCTGTGAGAAAATTCCCCCTCTCCGTCTGGATCTTATTTGTTTTAAGTGGTAATCTGCCACATCCTCATTTGTTTTAAATTTGGCTACACCGGCGGTGCTCAGCGGTCACTGCTGTGGTCGCTGTGCTGTGCACGTACTGTATCAGATATTACTTATCAAACTATCTGGACAATACTGTGACATCTTAATGAGAGATTTTTTTATTCCGTTTTCATTCCATGATGGAAATGGCTGCTAACGCTAACACGCCCACTTGTTCTCATGTATGATCAAACATTCTTGCTGTTGATTGAAGGGTCAAGTCAAGGTCAAGGCTGTAGGTTTGATTTGAAAAGTAGGACACAACTGAATACTACAAAGCTCATCTCAATGATCTCACTCACTTGTTCCAGAGCTTTCCACGGTATCGCACAGTCTTCATCACCACCAGAAACTTTCCATTATTGTCGGACTTTTCATATATGCTAAAAGTTTTTATTTTCTGCTTTTAAATGCATTTGTTTTTTTTGGCCAACTTAGCAAATAACAGATAATTTTGCTTCCATAATAACAGTAGTGTCTGTATTATTAAAGCTCTAACTCTATTAATACCTTATCTTACTAATGCTCTATTCTAGCATCTCATTAGGGTTAATATTACAATCACAGTTTGTGACGCAGAAATTGAATTGTATACAAGTGTGTTTATATAAATGAGTTTGTTTCTACATGAAAAAACAGAGAGTAGTTTCTTCAGCCCTAAGGACTGTCAGCTGAGCTCCCTGTCAGGCTGCATACGGCCCCTGCGAGCTCCACCAATCACACAGTTAGCACATTATCACCTACACCCACAGTTAAAGATAAAAGAGTATCATTACATATTCAAGGGGATTTTCTCAGAAAAGCAAATTTAAAAAAGCTTTCGTGGACCACGTTTACTGATTTGCTGTTTTTTCCACATATCATTTAGTGGTATGGAGTTGCACAACCCACATTTAGTTGTATCTTGAAGTGTCCAGATTTCTGGTGTAACCAGCACTTCATGAAGATACAGCAACACTTTTATACATCTTCTGACCTTCCCTTGAACTCCCTGGGATTGGTTGCTTATTAAGCTTGACATTTAGTATACTTGCGCTCACTGTTCTGTACATCACTGTGGCCAGCTAATAGCAAAAAATGGTAATTTAAACATCTGCTGTTGGGCTCCCAGATGGAATGGCAACTGTTTTGCCCTTGAGCAAGGCATTTGCTATGGACAGCTGCATTTGAAGGGCACAAATAGCCGGTGTGGTTAATGAGTGATGTGAGGGCACGTAGAGGGGGCTGCAGGGCTGCCGACTGAGAGACTCTCCTTAACTAGAGTGTGAAGAGACAGACCCACTTCATTAAATGGGCCTGTCTCGGTAAACACAGACTGCCTCCAGGACTGGCTGGAGTGACTGAGTGAGTGTAGCCATCTGCATGCACACACACACATACACACACACACACACACACACACACTCACACATATCTCTCTCCCTATGGCTCTTATTTTATGAGCCTGGGTAAGACAGGGCAGGATGGGGAGGGGAAGCGAGGTGGGAGTTTGATGCTACGAATAAATATGCCATCACCTAAACATCACTGTTGGCACTAAGACTTTACTGGTGAATACTTCAGTCCATTTTTCACCGGTCATCTAAAACCATCCACGAACACATGGAGAATAAAAGACAGACAGAAAAATAAAGTCAGAGTGCAAGAACTGTTTTGTTTGTTTTTTTCACCTCGATTTAGACATGGAAAATTGTTTATGCCCTGAGCTGTCAGCGCTGCACATACATAATGTGTATAAAAAACAGACTTGCCTGAGAATTACTGCATGTTTGATAGTGTGGAAACTTAACCAGTGTTTTGATAATGGCTAAGTGTGTTTGTTATTCTTAATTTGATATTCACATTTTCAGAGGATGATGTTGCAGAAACGTGCATGTTGATAATAGTTAAGTAAATGACTCACAGTGTGTTAGTATACAACACGACGCATAGACAGTCAGAGGACTGAGCTTAAAATGTCTCTAATTCTTTATGGGTTTGTGCTGTTACACTGCTTTGATTTTGAATTTGTATTGATCATTTATGCAGTTTTAATTGTTGTGTGTTTGCTATCTGCACCTTTTCCTCTATGGTTGTGTCAGATTCTGCTTCATTGATTATTGATCAGGCCTCTCTCATCTTATTGCTGGTTTCTGGTGAAAGTAAAACCTCTTTTGCGGATGTAGTTTTTGTCTTGGTGGCCTATAGTGGTCAAAAAGAATGATACGATTCGATGCTATCTATGCTATATCTATCCTCTGTCATCTCTATCCTGTCTCCATTTCCACTATAAACTAATCTAACAAAGGCAAAATGCCAAGAATTATCTTTAAAAAATTCTTAGCATATTAAGAAATGAAGTTTACCTGGACTAAGTCTTTTCTTTGAGGGCATTCAGAGGCTTTATGGTCAATACACGTATAAAAACGACCAAGATAAATCCATAGAAATACTCCATAGACATATCTGTGCTAAGCGACATACTGCAGCTATGTCTGTCTAGCTGTTCGACCATATGTAAGACAGAAACCTTTAAAAGTCTGATGTCTGCAGGAGATTTAGAGGAGAAACACATTTCCCATGTCAAACCGACGAAGAGACTCTTTGAAAGCCACCACCTAACAAGCTTTCTGTCTGAACGCTAATGCTGTTAGCCATGAGGAAAATCATCAGTCAACAGTTGAATTCCTTCAGTCTGAGACAAGCTGACCGTCTGGCAGAGCCTCAGTCCAAACCTGCAGCTGAAGTTTCTGTGGGAAACGTTTATAGGTTTTTTTTGTTTTTTTTGTCTTTTCTGGTTCAGCTGTAGCGAATACATTAAACTGAGCATGGTTAATTATCTGGCTCAGTCAGGACGCCTGCTTCTTAAATCTGTATTTGTAGTGAAGGGTCTCATTAGACATACATTCCACACATTCTTACCTGATAGCTTCTGCCGCTGACCAGCAGGCTGAAGGAATATCGTGATACTCTACCCAGCCTCCTTAGGGAAACTCTCTGTTCTCTTGTCTGAAAGGTCAGAGGTCAGTCTCGGCTTCAGAACAGAGACCCTAAAGTTGGTATGGATTTTCTGTCTTGCTCAAGGACACGATCAGCTGATGTGTCCAGGTTCCCGGCTCTTCCACTTCACCCTTTGCAGCTTTCGATACTCACCAGGCAAAGTTGTTTCCCCAGCTGGCTAAAAGAGGAAGAAGCTTCTTAGCTCGTTACATCGTATTACAAGTTCTGAATAATATGCATTATTTGTATAGCACTTATCAAAACAGTTACAAAGTGCTTTTAGACAGTACAGCAATAATAAGAGACAAATGTCTCGACAGTAAAAATGTCAGATGTGAAAATCAGGATTAAAAAAAGGCCAACAAAACACTTAAAACCAGTGATACGAAAACTGTGAAAACTGTTTTATGAGTGATGTTGGATGTTGCTGTAGAGTCTTGATGTCTGAGGCATCGCAGACTATATCGAGTTCATTTCCACTGTGTTTTTCCCGTCCTCACAGTCAGAGGGGAAATCTGAAGCCGATGGTCGCCTCAGATTATCTGTTGGGGATCTCCACAGTCTGATCTGAGCCGCCCTGATAACATCAAACACGTCTGATATGTGCGACCTTGTTTACAGAGTGCCGAGCAAGTTGTGTTGTGTGGAGGGAACACAGACCACCAACAAACAGAGTTTACAGAGAAGTGGGTTGAGTCTGCTACTTGGATTAGTTTTTCATTGGAAAGCTCCAGGCCACAGTGACGCTACAGAAGTCAGCATGCTACGTATGTGGACAGTTTAACGTATGTACTCACTTATCATGAAGTTTCACCCACTGGAATTAATTTGTGATAAAAGGTTGAAATGTACTTCTTGTTGTGACCATCTTCCCTCGTCAGCTGCTACTTCACATTTATTTCCTACATTTCCCCACTTAGTTTTAACAAGCCCTGGATATCGACCCTGAACTTGAAGCACTCAGCTGTGGCGCATTATGCTGGAGAAAAAAGCAAGTGTTTTATATAAAAGACATGTTTTTGTTCCTGCATTGAATTCTGGTCTATTGAGGCTATCGTCAGAGGAAGAAATGGTCTCTATGTCTCTCAGCTCTTCTTGTGTGATTGTTGATCATCTATATATACGGCAGATTTTGTATGTTGATTTTTGTCTTAGAGGGACTGACTCCAAAATATATTACCTTTTGATTTTACTTTTAAAATATTTAACATCAACCTCTGCAGCAGCTGCTAGAAATAACTGAATGTCACATTTACACTTAACCGCCAGAGCAAATAATAAAATGCACCTAGAAATACAAGATCCACCATCTGTAGCAGTTCACTGCAGTTCCAAAACCGAAAGCTGAGACTCCAGGAGTTGCACAATTAATCTCAGGGTTCGCAACATTATGTACAAGACAGTAAAGAGTAAGAAAAAAAACCCACTGGTTTACTAAACAATGTCAGTTTGAGGCGTCTGTGCTGGAGCTCCACAGTCAACTGTCAACTGTCGTTTCCAAGATCAAGAATCAACTTTGACTCGTCAAGTCTTTGTTTTATTCTTGTTTATTTTGTCTCTTCTAATAACTATTAAAATAAAACAATCTGACAAGGGAACATTACTCTTTGAGTGAACTGGTGAAAGCTCATACATATGTTCAACCTGTCACGAGTAGATATTACATGGATATAAGGGGTAACGGGTCATAAAGGTTTGGAAGCTTTGATCTAGTGTGAAACGCAGAGCTGAGAGACAGTTTAACAACCTGTCAGGCGTTTTGCTTTTCTCTTTGCTAAAGCTTGCTTCCCTCTGGGATCTGCGGTCTGGGACCTTTGTTCTGAAGTCACCTTGCATCTCAGCATGTTTTCGTCACACACACGTAACGTGTGAAGCCTCCACAGGCTCAGTGATTCAATCAGATCCAGTGCGGTGCAGAGAGCGGAGGACACAAGAGAACAGCTACTTCTGACTTACTCGTGCACTTACAAAATGCACTTAGACTCACGTAAGCACACTACAGGATAACACATTAACAGTGCATCCAAGTATAGTATCGGTTCAGCGATCCATATTTACAGAAGTCACATACAAACATGTACAAAGCCTACAGTACTGAGCACACTCACACAAACACACACTTGAGATGTCGTGAAGCGGACGGTGGGAGGACAGAGGGGTGTCGCCTGGTAAAGGATGAGGTGCTGCAACGGTGGTGGGAGGTCCTCACGGACAGCGGAGACTGATGAAGACTTTCAGTGCGCTCAGTGGGATCCACACAGGCTCCCAGTGTTTCACACTGCCGTGTGTTCGTATGTCTGTTATCACCGCCCCACTCTCCCTCTCTCTCTCTCTCTCTCTCCATGCCTTTGTCACCGCAAGAAAGAGGAGCCTCCGTCCAATCCAATCCCAATCACACACACTGGAGACAGGGCTGATGCTGTGAAGAAAATACAGGGTCTGGGGACTGGAGAAACATTAGATATATAAACTCATTTTGAGATTAAATGCACCTTACATCACGGTGCCTCACAAGCTATCTGTGACATGTTGAGGTAATCACTATAAATATTGATCTTTTCACCAGGCAAAGGCAGATAGACAAGCAGCTGTTGCCAATAATGTTCTATACAGCTGCCATATCTGGAGATTTTTTTTTCACTGTGAAATGCTCAGATTTGCTGCTGCAACATGAAAATCTTCCATAATTCATTTGAGACAGCTGCCGTGACTCGCAGTCCCACACCTGCAGCAGCTTTAAGGAAGAGAAGACAAAACATGGCAGACAAATCAAGTCAGCTGACCAGATCGGTATTTTAGGGAAACGCCTCAGTTCAGTCAGTAGTATCAAAGCAAAACATGTTTGAGAAAAGCAGATATTACACCCTTTGTTGTGATTGTAAAGTCTCTTTTTATTTACACTAACAACATGCACAGGTTTTACATCCAGGAATTGATTTGAACAGTTATTTAAAAACCTCCCTGCAGCCATGTTTACAGTTAATGTTCAAAGATGATCACAGGTTTTGTTAATTTAGTTTGCACTAAGAAATCAAAGGACTGCAGCTTGTACAGCCATCAAGCTGAGGGACTTGCAAGAAGCCAGTTTAAAAAGGACTTGTCAGTACTGATGCACCAGCTGTGAGATATCCGGACTTATTATCTTTGCTCAAGCTCCAAGCTGTTTATCCTACATTTCCCATAGTGCAACTTGATCGTCCCTTTCATCAGAGTCTCCATGTTCCTAATTTGTAATGCTGGCTTTCTGTTAAAACATCTGTAGTCTTGTAATTTGAGTTTCCCGTGTAAAACTAATGGAATACCTGTTTTAAATTGCGTTACCACTAATCAACTGTTGATGGCCTAGAGGAGCTTTTTGGGCAGATAAATTAGGCTCAGACACAACAATTACTGAAGCATATGTTGAGCAGCTGTGAGCATTCGAGCAAAGAGTCTGTAATAAAACATTGTAGAGGGAACAACAGCAGAGCTCAGTAATCCACCGGGACAGGTTCATGTAGAAATCAATTATGAGCTCAAATTCATCTCAGCACTAAGGTACCGAAACCTAAACCTGTGTCTCCTCTCCCCTCCTCCAGGTACGACTATGTGGAGGTTTACAACGGCGGGGACGAACTTTCGCCCATGTTGGGAAAGTTTTGCGGGAAGATCGCACCGTCCCCGATCATCTCCAGCGGCGGCCAGCTCCTCATCAAGTTCGTCTCTGACTACGAGACCCACGGGGCGGGCTTCTCTGTTCGCTATGAGGTCTTCAAGACAGGTATGCAGTGGTCCATTGGTTTCATTATACAACTGCTGAAATGTCCTTGTTGTAGCTGCCGGTGTTGGACAGCAGCATCAGCTAAAAGCTTAAAGAGGAGCAGCAGCCGAGCTGCAGTTGCTCTGCTGTTTTCCATACACTCCACTGAATGTGATGAATCGCCTCATGGAAAACAGCCAATTTAAATTCAATTGTAGTGAAGCCGACTTTCTACATGACTCTGGTTTGTTCTGTAGCTCTTGGATCAGTGTCATACATCACCTTGCTACACCCGATGAAAAATAATCTGCAATAAATACTTTTTATGCCATTTACTGTACACTGTATCTCAGGAGAGGCGGTTGAAGGGCAGCAGGGAATAGTAATGGATGTAAAGAATATAACATTTTTGCTATACCTCTACTCGGATTTCATTCAGCCTGTGTCTTACTGTTTCATCCCTCGCTCTTATGATTAATAATTATAATTGCTGAGATCTGGGAACATGGCAACATGGCTAAAAAGGAGTCAGGCAGAGCATGAAACACGAGCAGTGGGCTACTTGGCCTTGAGTGTTTCTGAAATAAAGGAATTTGTGGTTTGTGGATTTTATGTGAGGTTTACCTCCGCTCATAAATGGAAAGGAAACTCAGCAGGTGGAGAATTATGTTAAGTTCTCATCATCACAGGAAGGTATGATGAAATTTAATCATGCTGGTGCTGACAGCATCATCGCGTTTGCAATTACAACGTGGTGAGAACTGCATCAAAAATCATGCTATGAGCCAAATGGCCAAATGTATTGGAGAGAGAAAACAGAAAACAAAAACAAACATTAAAATTCTTATCTGTTATTCTAATTGTCCAACTGCTCGTGTGTCATGCTTAGTTTGTCTTAATTAAAGCATTATCATTCTCTGCAATTACTTTAGTAGGTTCATTGTCACCATAACTGAGTAATGATATAAAATGTTTGTTTTTTTTTAAAAAGAGACAAGTTGATCCTTTAAACGGAAAGAATTTCTTGGTTTTATGTTGAAACTAGCACCCAGTGCCCTAAAGTAACTTTTCAGAGATTACAACAGGCTTAGAAATGTTTCTAAATTCAGGTCCCACTGTTGTCCAAGGTTATCCAAACCACCCGAGCTGAACCTCTGGTACACTGACCTTTAAGCTGCAGGCCAAATAAACTCATAGACCCAGAATTCCATTAGAGCAACAGCGATTCCCAGCTGGGGCAGGATGCTAGCAGGACAGACTTACATAAACACTGCCTGTCAAGGAAGGAACCTTGCTCCCGTGTCCTACATTTGTATTTGCTCTTCCCTCTTGGGTCCACTTGAGTAGCCGCCAAAACGGCAATTCTCCTGTGACCACTTCAATTTCCACCGATAGGGAACCCGAGATAAATCAGATAAAAAGGGAACATGCGTTTACATGAGATTCCTCTTTTTTTTTTTTTTTTTTTCTTTTTTTTTTTTTTTTTTGGTTGCACCCCTGAGAGCAATAACCATTCACAGAATCACAGCATCCAGAAATAACAATCCCCAGGTGGAGTCATGTTGACGAGTCCTGTTTTGTGCAATGAAAAATGGATAGGCGAGTGCTCTTTTGTACTTAAATGAGGAGTGAGGCAATAACACGAGCAGAGTTAGGGGCCCAATTCACACTGGAGCTCCTCCACGCTCTGCACTCCCTGTACTCATCGCTGTCTCTTCTCTAAACTACAAAGTACGGCCCCACTTCTGATACCAAAACTTTAAAGTCTGCTTGTATCAACTTTAATTTCAGGGTGCGAAGTGGAGCCGTGACTGATGAATGACAGGATGTTATTAGAAAGTCAGTGTAATAAATCTTTAAAGTAGGTCAGCAAAGTATCAGCTTAAAAGGAACACTGCTCCTGAACATTTTTCATTTAAGGTTTTTTTTTTTTTTTTTAAGATGTAGCTTCCAGAAAGATTTCTGATGATTTATATTTGAGCTTTGATCTTTAATAAAATGATATGATTGGGATTCACAGACTGTGGAAGTGTCAGGGTCACCTTGCCATTTACTTTTAGAAAATGTATAACTTTATATCATTTTTAGCTGTAATACCTGACACCTGTGATGGTGGTGAAAGTGAATTTGAGGCTGGCGACTTTTTAGGATCTAATAAAACTACAATAAATTGTCAATTAAAAAGTAATTGTGAGGTATTTAGTGTAATTTTAAAGGGAATCTAAGCATATGTTAGCATTTACCTCAAGTGTAGTGGTATGTAGTCTAATATATAAAAACCTCGACCAATAACCCAATAAACCAATAAAATGATCAGCAAGGCTGGAGATGGCAAGTGAGAAAATGTTTGAACCACCTCCCTTCAGAGTTCATTCTTGGACTGGAAACAGTGGTTGAGGGGGGAAAAGATCACCACAAGGTTCATTTATAAGCTGTTCTTCACATTATTTTCCTCATCAGAGTCTTCATTGAATTAGCTGTTCAGATTTCTGTTTGATTGCATTTTGTTTGTTTCTTTTGCCCAGAAATTAACTTCTAATCTAAGTTTTTACTGAACAAATTCAATCTGCTGATGAGGATCATGTGGTGTGTTCAAAAGCTCCAGAACAGCTACTGTACAGCTACAGCAAATCTGCTCCAACTCAGTCACCGCTCCGACTTTCTTGTATTAATGCAGTTGGTGGATGAAGGAAGTGTGTGTTGTTTGTATTACTGGGTGTGCTGGTCTGAAGCTGCAGGGTACGAGTGATGTAGTAGATGTCAGGACTGTGGGTCTCTACACGCTGCTGCTGCTGCTGCTGCTGTTGCTGCTGCTGCTGCTGCTGCTGCTGCTGTTGCTGTTGTTGTCCCTGCGTGTGTTTGTCACAGCAACTGTTTTCCTGTTGTTGCTGTTGTTGTTGTTGTTGAGCACGTCCGGCCGCTGTCTCCTCTCTGCCAGCTACTGTTCAGCTGCAGGACAGACGCCTCAGAGCAAAGTGGGAATTTTCTAATTGTGTACGTGTATGAGTGTGTGTGTTTGTGGTCATCAGCATTTTTGTGAGTTTACATTCTATAGATTATCTGAGCTCATGTCTCTTTTACGTCTTGTTTGTTTTTTTTGTGTTGCTATATGCCTATATCTGTCTTTGCGATTCAGTGTGTGTGTGTGCGCAACAGACAGGTGCATGGGACCCCAGGCTCATTTAGCTAATGGGCTGTTTGTCCTTGGAGGCAACAGGGGTGACCTGCAGATGAGATGGATGCTCTGGCATAGAAGAGGGGCTCTGAAACTAGGACAGCATGTGTGTGTGCGTGCATGCGTGCACGTGTGTGTGTGTGTGTGTGTGTGTGTGTGTGTGTGTGTGTGTGTGTGTGTGTGTGTGTGTGCGTGTGCGTGTGTTGGCCTGAATATGGGTCCTCTACCCTCTAACAAGTTAAAAACAGCACTTGTAGTCATTCAGGTAATCCCCCTGCCATGTTGCTGCCTTCCTTCTTGCCACATTTAAAATCCATTACAGTCAGAGCAGCATATTGAAACTCGCTGCTAAATGGAGCCGCGGCTCTGGTTACAAACAGGCTTTACACTCCATTGAGACCTCCCTCTTTGTCTCTGTGGTACTATTTCTCTCCCCGTCTCTCTTTGTTTGCAACTGATAGTAAAATAATAAACCCTGGAATATCAGAGCAAAACAAGCGAACAATAACTATTCAATGCCTGATCACATTGAACAAACAAATAAAACACAAATGTTTTTTACATAAAAACGATGACAATGGTGAGATTAAAAAACCCATAGGCCTATGGGATTAGAAATACTTCACATTAAAGGAGCTAGTTGTAAGGTTTGCTAATACTACATAGCCAACATTAGCATTAGCAGCTGTATATTCACCAGTCTTGCCAAGAGCTTCAGCCATAGTCGTGTTTACAATACAAGAAGTAATAAAACCTACGTAGTCTGAGCAGCACTACTTCTTCAGGGCAGACCAGACGCTACACTGACTCGGTATCGGAAAGTGACGAGACAGTGTGAATGGGCCGCAGCTAGCTGGTTAGGATGTTGTTGCCTAAACCTAACGAAACCTCAACCATAGAGGCAGAAAATGCTCCTATGAGTTCTTTTTGGAGAAAGATTATGAGTTAATGAACTTAGCAGTCCGCCTGATTTGACATGTGTCCCTGCACACATTCTTTTATCTTTATGTATCTGTCCTTAGCTTTATCCCTTGTTCTTCCACGTCTGTCGACACACCACCACAAAAAGCAGCGACCCTTGTTCAAAAGACAAGCTCAGCTTGGCCTTCAGGATGGCGCTTTGCAGTGGTGGGTAGATCTCAGTACTAATGAGCGTTTGGCTGTCTCTCCATATCCGTACCCATCATCACAACTCCACCCTCTGCTGACCACAGAATACACATCATTTATAAATGATAGCCAAGCGAGGCCTCTTCAGTGACCTGGAACCATATTTGCCCCAGCTCTCTCGTTTTATTGCAGGTTTTCAAAGCAGAAACACATGTCTCAGCGGTTCAGTCGATGGGGGGTGGAGTGGGTAGGGGGTGGATGGCGGAGGGGTTTCTACGCCAACTTCAAGCCGCAGTTGATTGAAAGTGAAAGAAACAAAAAGATGGATGGCCAGAGGATTAGCCAGTGAGAGATGGGGGCAATGTACCGTGTTGTTTGAGGAAAGTACACACTCATGTTGGTGACATAACAAAATAACAGTTTCACTTTAGCATACAGTCTTTGCAACCTGTTTATATACACACGGATTTCTTGGCTCTTTTGAACGTTTTTTGGGCAGTTGTGTCTTTTTGAGACTTTTAAACTGAAATAATTCACTTGAGGCACAATTAGTCAGACACTCAGTTTGAATCTCCAAGTTTAGTTTAGTCTCTGACTCTTTGCTTTAGTGGAAGGAGTGAAAAAGATTTGGTTCTTTCCTTCACCAAGGAGCTGATGTTTGGTTTGTACAGATGAAATTAAACTGGACTGTTCAGTCCTGAGTTTCTCAACTTATTTGAATGAAACAGAGCCTGGTTGGAGGTTTCCAGTCTCTGGATGTTTTCTAGTTCATTACATTGTTTGTTTTGTCTTTTGTTAACTCAGTGGTTTGTGTGGACTCGGCATTTTTCCCCACTTTGTAAATGTTTAGTTGTTTGTCTTCAGATCAAAGGCTGCTCTGTTGCTGTCATCCACTATGTACTGAAATGAATCAGCTGGAGACAGGGTCAGAAAATGACCTATGGTAGCCAGTGAGGGTCAGTTCTCATATTAATACATGAAAATGAAAATGATGTCGGCATTGATTTTTATTTTCTAGGAATTATATGAACATTAATTTCTGAGCTTGACAGACATAGAATAGATTTCTCAACCCAGATTTAAGCGACCCAGCTGTACATTTCTCTCTCTCTCACACACACACACACACACACACACACACACACACACACACACACACACACACACACACATATACACATACACACACACACATAAACACACACACACACACTGGAAAGTGTGCCAGCTGAGCATTGAAGCCTGCCGCATCCCTCGCCGCTCATCCTTCCATGTCATTCATCACGTCGCCCTTTTAATGACACCACCTGTGTCAACAGCGAGGGGTCCACTGGAGTGTGTGTGTCTCTTTGTGTTTCTGTGTGTGTGTGTGTGTGCGTGTGGATTCTTGTTTACAGGCATGTTCAGATAACACGCAGGTCACATCTGGCCTAGCAAGACACACACAAATACACACACACACACACACACACACACACACACACACACGCTGATGGTGCCTCCGAGGGATGCTTGACCCTTGTCCACGCCTCGTGTCGTCTTCCTCCAACAGAGATCAGTCACCGTCTCGTAGCCTCGATCATGTCACTTTACCACAAGCGAGGTGCGAACAGCCACCGGGGCCGACTGATGGGAGTCCACGCTAGGATTTTTCATGAGTATTGACAGTGTGGATGTGACTGTGGAGAGAACAGCTCGCGTTCTAAGGACGACCATGTCATAACAGCTGCCCAGTTAACCAACTTATTTGTTTTCAAGCTTTGTGTGTTGACAAGGTTTTATTTCTACGATCTAGAGGAGCGTGTGATGCTTACATGGAGTTATCTGGTTTTTATGCATCCATAGTACTTTCACTGTTATCTGCAGCTGCATTTGTAAAGATACAAACTGTTCAGTTTCCTTTGCACAATCTCTCTGCGTCTGTGTAACATCACAGGCAAAGTCCCTCTATGCCAACATGGTCTCAACAGATCACTCTACCCTCACATGCCGTATGGCGATCCTACCACAGGGGGCATTCTTCAACAAAGTCTTCTTGTATTTTATTCTAGTATCGTAAAATAAAATGAAAGAAATGGAAATGAAAGTTGGAAATTGTAATTTCCTCTAAAAAAAACACAGAATATACAGTACTTTATTAGAAATGTGTCAGAAGTTTATGAATGGATACAAAAATGATGCATCGCAACCTGTACCTTTACAATACAACTCTGCCTATTCACCACAGGATTTTGCTCTGTTAAGAATCTGACAGAATTACATCACAATACAACACAACATGAATATCTGAATATAAAATCACATCACAGCTGATGGTTTCGACGCTGGACGGTGTTGTGTGCAAATACATGAATGAAAGTTGGATAAATTAAACATCTTTATCAGGGAGGTGTAAAATAATAGCAGACAATTTTAGGGTGGATTTTTTTTTGTTTTTGTTTTTGAAAAAGTAAAACATATATCTTTATTTCTCAATCATGGTTTCACAAAGATGCATATCAAAAGTGATTATTTGTACTGTACAAACCAAAAATATATATCAAGGAGGAGCAAGAACAAAAATCAGAACATCATGCCTCAGAGCAGAAATAGGTCTTATAGATGAGATTGAAGCAGATGTGGTCGACTGATTATGTGGGCTAGCATGTGTGTGCATTTGGATGTGTCTAATGAGCTAATGGGTTTGTTTTTGTTTGTCTGTGAGTGTATCTGTGTGTGTATTGCTGTTTGTTGACCACGATCAGTCCCTGTAAACAGCCTCTCAGTGTCTGGGACAGTCAATAAATACCAGTTAAACCCTCCCCACCCCCCAGTCCACAACCCACCCCACCCCACACACACAGACACAACACAGACACAACTGGCTCCAACAGGGGAGAGAACCAATCACAGCAGAGCTCGTCTGATTGGAGGGAGATGACATAAGTTTTGTCAATAAAACAAAGGGTGTGTTTTCCATCTTAACAAGACATGGAGCCTGGTGTGTCTCAGAGACTGAGCTCAAATTTGACTTGATATAAATCAGCTGTTGTTTGTTTGTTTATTTGTTTGTTTGTTTTTGCAGTTTTGTTAATCTAGCAACAATTATTGTTGATCTAGTAAGTGATGTTCTTATTTCTCTACTGTTACTGTTATGTCTTCGGAAAAAGTCTGTTTTCCCGTCTAATATGGGCTATTTTTTCAATGAATCTCCTCATTGTTTTAGACTATATCTGATCTAGAGTTTTAAAAAAGACTAAGAATTCAGAGCTGTAAAAGTGTTTTGGGCTGCCGGAGCACCCAGAAGCGTTCAGTTCATGTGTTCATTCCATAACATTTTCATTGTTTTTTGCTAAAGGGCAGAAAAAGGTCAAAAATATATAAAAAATGGACTGGATAGCGAACATTATCAACCCAAACAGACACAAAAGTTTCTGAGGATGACTTTTTGCAGCTATGAATAGCTAAATGCTTTTATTTTTTATCAGCAACCTTGAAATCTTTGCTGGGAAATGCTTGTTTCCAGTTTTAAAGTATCATAGACATCTCATTTTGTAATAACATAAAAAGACATGTTAAAGGGAAGTCGTATTCAAAGTGACAGTTATGTTAAGAACAGGTTATGACCCCTCACCACCCTCTAACCCCTGATAGTTCACACCTCTGTCCAAGAGAGAGTTAGTCACTCTGTCCAAACACATCTTGACACTCAGCTGTATCTCCTCCCCTCACAGGTCCAGAATGTTCCAGAAACTTCACGGCTCCCCGGGGCATCATCAAGACGCCGGGCTTCCCCGAGAAGTACCCCAACAACCTGGACTGCACATTCATGATCTTCGCCCCCAAGATGTCGGAGATCGTGGTGGAGTTCGACAGCTTCGACATGGAGCCCGACACCACGCCACCGCCGGGCGCCCTCTGCCGATACGACTGGCTGGAGATCTGGGACGGCTTCCCTGCAGGTGAGGAGAGGATTTGGATCAGGTTCAGATCAAAGAGGAATGGTTAATATGATGCTATACATTTGAGATTGTTCATTTTCACTGATTAACAGACTTAAGCGTCCACAAGCATGATTTAAATTTTGTAAGCATTATATGAACCTTCAAGGCCGTTTCAAGAATTTCAAAATAAAACTCAAGCTAACCAAGCACATCAGTTCCGTCATAATAATTCAGAAAAGTATCCTGTCCTACCAAACCAAAACATGCTGATTTTCTCCAAAAGAAATCTCATTCACTGAGAAGTTGGTGAATTCGAAGCCGAATTTAAATGACAAGTTGTTATTTTTTTCACAATTTAACAGATGATCCTCATTGTTTCTCCCCAAAAGATGAGCTATGTTCAACTGTTTTCACCTTGTGCTCCCAAGCAAAAAAACCTTGCCATGGTACAACAAAAAACGAAATTTCCATTCTTCCATTGAAATGACTTGTTTAGTTTGTTTTGCTTGAGTTACACATTTCTATTTGAATGAGCACTAAAACACCACAAATGACAAGATGCATAAAAAATACAGCTGATTGCACATTAGATTTGGGGGAAGACTGATGCCATTCTCATGCTAAATATGAATCTACTGCCAGCAACCAGTAAGCTTAGCATAAAGACTGGAAAGTAGCACCTCCAAAGCTCAATAGGAGGGGAATAAGGAAATTTCACAAAATGTTGAACTGTTCCTTTAGCATCCAGAAACTTACAGCAGGTACTAATCACTAATGGCTGAGCTGATGCTCAGTTGTACTCAAGTATGCAGGATACACTGAAAGAGACCAAGCTAGTGAAAGAGAGACTCGTTGTTCCTTTACCAACCGCACTCTGAAAATCAGCTCTCCGCACATGAATGACGAAGAAGCAACCTGCTCTACCCTCTGTTCACACTCCTCGCCTCATTTGGACCGCCTTTCACAGCTTCCATTGTCGTCTAATTAGCCGTACAGTGCGCAGATAATGGTGAGAGCTACATACCTCGGACAGGCCTGACTAGGCTGCCAGGATGTCCACAATACTCGCTGCTGTGCCCAAAGCTTTGCCTGATCATTGCCAGAGGAGGGGACTGGCATGGGAATATGAGGGACACAAAGACTGGCACAGGTAGACAGACAGTGACATACACTTTAAAGCCGTGCCAGCATACATAACATGCCAGGGCTTTTCCTGTCAAATGATCTGTGTGTGTGTATCCGTGTGCACTCAGGTGTGTCTGTTTGCATGAACATTGATGCATGTACTGCGTCGGCGTGTGACGCTATAGAGCCTGTGTATCCCTGTGTTTGCTGAGTGAACGTGTGTATCGGTGCAGATAACAAAGCGTCTCTGTAGCAGGGTGAAGACCTGAATGTAGTCTCTAATCCCCATCAGACACTTTCGCAATGTTAACACTAACATCAAACATTCCCATCATGCACTGCTGTATTCTTTGAGAAATTTGCATCAGTTCTGCAAAAAAAAAAAAAGATCATAAATATCATGATTGGAGAGTTGTTAATTCTGCAGAACATATTTTGTCACTTTGACAAAAACATACTTATCACAAGGGCCACATCTGATGTCGGAAAACACAACATCTCAGCCTTCAGGGCTACCGTACATATTGCCTGTTGCTGGTTGTAGCAAAAACACACATAGCATCATAGCGTAACCAGATAAGGCAAAAAAAATTCAAAGTATAATCCGTCACAGATTGTCGACTACCTGCTTAAAACTGTAACTGATAAACATAATCCACCAGATTACTGAAGCTCGGCATTCCACTGCCGTCGCTTCGTGTTACTTTTTTTTTGATTATTTGCCTCCAAAGCCGAAGGAAAAATTGGAGAAGCGTCTTTTTTTCTTTTTTCTTTTTTCTTTTTTATAATATTTCTAATTTCATTCTGGGCTGAACACTCCCTCCTTCAGTCCTCGAGAGGCTGCAGATACAGTATCTCCACGAAACAGGAGGCACCACAAGCCTGGCATTGTTTCTCTCCGATAAGAACAAGATGAAATGGGCAGCAAACTGTGGGCAGGCGGGGACATCAGCAGCGCTCAGTGTTTAGACACGAGACAGTCTGTCGCTGTGTGCTGCATGTAAGAAAATCACGTTGTTACAGGAGATTTTAGCCCCAGTTTGTGCCTCTCATGTTTAATCATCACATTGAGTCACCATGCTCAGCATCTCTTTTCCTGAAAGATAAATCCCCAGAAATCTTATGCAGAAACCCAGACGGCTGCTTGATTAGCTTAACTTTTAATGATGTGAATCAGAATTTAACACTGTTATTGTTATTGGGTATATTTACCTAAATCAATATTATTTTCCATAATTTGTCATGCAGATAAATGAAGGATAAATGTCATTTGAGGTTATTTTTTGAAGACTGGTGAACTTTGGAAATGGATTAAAATGTCTTTGGTTTGTTGATTATTTTTGGTAGCATTTTGTTTTATTTTAGGGGCCCATCATTTCCAAGCGAATTCAATTGATGCACTTACAGTTAATGAATTCCAGTTATTCACCAGCATAAATCAATGAAAACAGGTCAACTATGCATTCAAAAATATGAAATTTGTCTGCAGGCAAGCATGAGATTCAAGAAATGGATTATGACAAACTACATCATCCTCTACAGGAGATTTCCTAGAAATTGATTAAGAAATGACTTGTGTGACTGTATTTGTTCATCCAGATGGATATAACAGTCTTTGAGGATGTTTTGAATTAAACTCAGGGGTTTATCTTTCTTAAAATTTCATGATTAGTTGATACATAACTGGCAAAAACTGATAGCAAATATTTCACTGACTTGTCGACTTGTTTCTTTAGCCACAGGGTACAGAGAGCCACAATTTACTGACTTGATATTAACATCAAGTAAAAAAGGGAATTCTTCCAATTTAATACGCTGAATTTAAATGACCATTAGTGATTCTTTTTGAGTCATGAAAATGGCTTTTTTCATCTCTCTGCCATACTTCATTTCTCTCACAAAAATGTGTCCAATCATGTGAGGACTAATCTTTCCATTTTCAAAAAGCAGAATTATACCATTGCTTTAATTAGATGACAGTAATTCTGCCACATTAAATATAGAGTTCAAATCTTAATTTAACTACCTGGATTCAATGTTGTGAATGTGGTAACTAACAGGATGATAAAACACACAGATTTGACACAATACCCTGCACTGTCTCGAGATAAAAGGACTATTCTTTGCCGTTCCTGATGTGATTATATATAGACCGTTTATATATAGTGTTTGGATAATAAGTGCCAATACAGTATACGGTGGAAATGAGAGTTTCTGCTAGCTGTTATGTCACCATTTTTCCTATCTCAAGGGCACAACTTCACTTATGAGAGGTGAGAGATTGGAGCTGACTGGGGATCAGCTGCTCACTGTGACTGTCTGATACAGTTTGATCAGGACAGGTTAAAGTTTTGGGCATTTAATCTAAATGTGACGTTTTTAGACTTGAGCTCTGTGTAGAAGGGATGTGACACATTAAAAACACAAGTCTCAAACTCGTGTGTTTCTGCTTTCAGTCACGAAGCGTTTCCCAGGACAGTGAGGTCAGGGAAGGACAAAGTGAATAATACAAGCGCTCTGCAGTTGATGAGTGAGGACGCTGACATTCTCCTTTTTCTTCATCTCCCCTGTTTCATCTCTCATTCCCTTTGTCTCTCTATCACCCCTATTCCCTTTTCTCGTCCTCCCTTCTTCTCACTTCATCTCTCCTTCACCCCCCCCCCCCCCCCCCCCCCCCTTCCCCCAGTGGGTCCTCACATTGGCAGATACTGTGGCCAGACTTCCCCGGGCCGAGTGATCTCGTACACCGGCATCCTGTCCATGACCATCACCACTGACAACGCCATCGCCAGAGAGGGATTCTCCGCCAACTACACCATCCGTGAGAGGAGCCTCCCCCCGGGACACGAAGATGAGGGTGAGCAGCTGGATTAGTGATGAGGAAGGAAGGCGGTGGGGGGTGTTGTGTGATGTGGAGGGTACAGATGTCATCTGGCATTAGGAAGGACCAGGGTTCATTTCCTGGGTATGTTTGTGTTGTATATTGTAAAGATGCTACTACAGCTCATAAAAATTGCCTCACCTATAGCTGATTACTCAGTGGAGTGGTTGAATTAGTGGTTTATCAGTTCACTCAGCTTCAACGCAAGTGTCCTTGAGCAAGACGCTGAATCCCTACCAGCTCGAACGGAGTTGGTCTATATGTGATCTTTGACCCCTGACCTCCATGTTGGAAGTAGAGCAAGCAGAAAGAGAATCACCCTTCATATTAACAAGATGCAACAAAGAAAAAAATGCGACTTCTTCTGGATTTAGAGAATTTTCCACTGCTATGATCCCGTATTGTTCTTGCATATATTCCAACCCTGTCTCCTATCAATTACCTTTATCTACAACATATTTGCACCAGCAAATATGGTTTGAAAGAAACATGTTACAAATTTACAATTTACAATTTACAATTTAAAAATGAACGCAATGAATTCACAGAGAACGTGTTTGTTTTCTGCCACAATATCACATCTTGCAGCACAATAATCACTCGCAGTGACTGCAGCATTGTTAAACCTTTTTGTGTAGGAACTCACAGCAGCTGGCTAATGTTTGGGAAAGATTGAGATATGGTTTAATAGACAAAAAGTTACAGTGACCTCAGACACAACATATTTATTAACGTTTTTATTAACGATTCAATAACTTTAATCAAAGCGTTTTGTTGCCTAAACCACAGACCAGAGTCAGGATGCATAGCAGCCCAGTCTCTGGTGTGACAGTTGTTTGCTTTGTACGCCAGCCATCCTCTCCAAACACCTCCTGGCCACTTAGCTGCTGTTAATACATTTAACGCTTCATTCATTCAAAAAATACATCACCTCTGAGCATAATACAGCCAGCGATTGTGTTTCCTACAAAATGGATTTGCAGTCGCAGTTTAGTTGTATGGAAACGTAATTTCTAGGGGACATGGTTGGAACTCGCACAGGATGAAACCAGCTGTAGGAATCATTTGCAGCTACTGTTTGATTCAAGTCTGCTTGAACTTGAAATATCAGAATCAGGATCTGAGTTTTACTACAGATTGGTGTAAATGTAATCTTATCTCATGGCTCAAACTGAATTTAAAATGTGATTTGGTTCTGGTAAATACAGCCTGTAGTTTCATCAGTCTAACCTACCTCGAACTCTTATCTCCTCCTTTTGAACGATGTATTTGGCTGATATTATCACCAGATGAAGCATTTCTCATTGTTGCTTTTCGGTCTGCTTTTACGTTCTCGTCCACATGTTCTTTAACATTCTTTAAAGCAGTTCGTCTGCATTAGTTGACTGTATGACCTTGTTTGAAGGCCTGTAGAGATTTAAGTTATGTTGGTTCGTATGGTTCTTGCACTCTGGTGACCTCTTCCCCACTCACTTCAGTTTAGGAATGTGAGTGTGTACAGAGGTGAGTTTACCTAAGGTCCCATGGTGATTTACATGGGCACTTGGGGAGAAATGAAAATAAAATTCTACATTTCACTGCTCTAAATTGATATTTAAAGACTTAAATCAGTTACTGTGTATTTATTTGGTGTCTGGGTCAGTGTTATCCTTTATCTGAAGAGTCACATGTCTCAGCTGCACACACTGGTCAGTGAAGCTGTTTAATTCTTTCTTTTCCTTTGTTTAATGTGCAAAAATAATTATTGAGTTACCGCAATAAATACTGTATCTACTAGACAACGTAAACTGGCTTTCAGTACTGTCAGACCATACATAAAATAGGCATAAGAAATATCCAATATTGACAAAACAATCTCAAGTCACTGGCCATGTAGTAGATTTTCTTGAGCTTTTGATCGTATCAAATGAACTTCGTCAATAGACAGAGTTTGTCAGTTCTCATATAATTTCCATTTTTTACACATACACATAAAGGTATTTGAATTTTCAAAAAACATCTTAATAAATCAGAAACAAAACCACTGACCAAATCCTCCGTACATCATTGCAGGGCAAGAGCAGCATATTGTAAAGCTTTTTTTTTTAACTTAAATTTGAAAAATTTAAGGTAATTTGTATATTACATTCAACACAATGCACCATTCAATGACTATACAACACACTCTATCAGGAACAGGCTCTGAAGTCTCATATGTATGTAGACAATTCACCAGAGGGGTCAAAGTCATTATCTTCACTTTTATTCATTTCTCTTGTTTGTTTTTGCCATGGGCAAGATGTGGGTGTTGTTGGGTTGTGTGAGTGTGTAGGTGCGTGTGTGTTATGTCTGATATTGATGGTGAGTGTTCATGACAATGTGATAATACATGGATGTAGTCTACATGTATCAAACATGTCTGCATGCACTGTGGTATGTCTGAGGGATAAATCTGACCCTCTAGTGTTAGCTGGGATGGCTGAGAGCTGCAGTGGTGTTAGACAAAGCTCTAATTATCTTAGCTTAAGTAACACACACACAAACACGCACACACAGACAGACAGAGACAATTACTCTTGCCTTCAGACCCCCAGCTAAGCTCAACAGATTGAATTAAAGCCTCTTGACAACCAAATCACATTGTCTTTTGTCCAATTTTTTTTACAACCGCTCTGATGCTATAAACCACCAATTCCCAACCAGGGCTACTTGTACCCAATGGGGGTACCTCAGCAGTTGCCAGGGGGTACGTGGAAAGATTTTAAAGAAGCTAAACTAATTTGGAAAAAAAGAATCATGAAAGAAATCATGTTGTGCAAAAAGTCCACATATCCCATAAAGTCAGCAGTGCTAAAGCTAGCTAGCTGCAGAGAATAGCTAGCAGAGAAGTCTAAACAGTTCTCTAAAAGTACAAATCATGAATAAACAGTTCAAATAGTTAAAGTAATGATTAAACAGTTTAAATAGTTAGCTAAAAGTAATAGGTTGATGGTTGAAGCAGAGAGCTATGAAGCATGGTTACATGGTTACAATATCCAGCTTCTGCTGCTGCGAGTTCGCCAGCAAATGCAAATGTGACCAAACCAACATAAACATAAACTCAGTTATCGCTTTATAATAGTGTTTTTTTAAAGAACAGCCAATTCAGTGAACACATTTGGAACATGACGGGTGGTGCCATTGAAGGCATTGGTACTTGCGGGGGTGCGTCTGACAAAAACGGTTGGGAACGACTGCAGTAAAAATTTATCTTCTATTTACACTGATGTTTACACCAATGTTGTGCCTTCAGCCTCTTAAATCTTTCAGCAAGAGCTTCCATTCAAGCACCATCTCTGCTAACAGCCACAGGGGAATCAAGCTCTGATATCCTGCAGTGAATTTACGGTTTTCTCTCACTCCGTCTTGCCATCACCATCAGAAACGGCCTCCAGCTGGGCCTTTGATCAGCTGAACCACCGGTGCGGGCGTCAGTTTTATGTCCTGTCTTTCCTTTTTGGATGGAGAAGTAGAGGGATGGGACTTAAGTTTGTCCCCCGTGCCTGCTGTGAGCGGGACATTGAGGTCGTGTCATGAATAAAAATAAGAAAAGAGCAAAAGAGAAGCTTGTGGAGGTGGGAGCTGAGGCAAAAGGAAAAACAAAAAATTTGAGGCTTTTTTAGGAATAAACTGATGCATCAGCTAAATCATACCAGTGTTTTCTACTTTCTCATTGTCTACCTGCAGTTTCAAAGCATGTTCTGGCTTGAATCCGCTGCAGAGAAAACTACTGAATTGTAAGATTTTGGTCTGAAAATTGTCAAGTTAACAAATCTCGAGGATGAGGACAAACTCCAGCTTTGTGTTGCCTGTTTGGTGATGTTGCAAGTAGACTTTCTCCCTAATTTATTTGTGGAAATCGGAATGATGTAACTATGTTTGTGTCAGTCTGGCAGACCCTGTGTCTCCAGACAGCCCTCCCACACACACACACACACACACACACACACACACACACACACACACACACAAACACACAAACACACGTTTCCTTTTGTGCCCCCTCCCTCTTCCTTCTCCTGGCTCCCCTGCTGTTACAGAGTGGACACTGCCTCCTCAGAGATAGACATGTACTTTGAGTTTATCCAAATACTGTTTTTGAAAGTGTTTCGTAAGGACACGGGATTGTGCAGTTTCCTCAATCCACAGAGCAGAGCACCATCCTTCAGATAAACATTATTACCAAAATTAGAGCTTCACACTACATTAGCTGCGAAATGCGCCTGTGTGGGTTTGTGTCTATTTATATGTGTTTGTGCATGAGAAGCCTACATATATATATAACAGCTATTTTCATTATTGTTTCATATGCAGATTATTTCCTTTTAGTCAGTAAAGAGAGAAGTAGCAAGTCCTCTCATTTGAGAAGTTTAAACCAGAGAATATTTGGCATTTTTTGCTTGAAAAATAACTGAAACAATAAAACCGCTATCAAATTAGTTGCAAATTTTCTGTTGAACGACTTATCAATTCATCAACTAATTACTGCAGCTGTAATACGCAGTTAAAAATCATGGTGTATGCTGAAAGGATTACTAGTAGATGATTATTGTTTAGATGGTCAACAGAAAATTAATTGATGACAGTTGTGTTTTCTCGTCGCTAAATGTGATGATTTTATATCATAAAAGTGAAAAAAACAGAAACTGGTCATAGTTTTACAGCAAATGAGTGTTGGTCAAAGGAAAAAAATCAATATTAAGACATCGCTCTGGGCTCCGAGAGGCTCTGATTGGCATTTTTCAGTACTTTTTGACATTTGATCATTGAAATAATTCATCAAATAAATGAAAAAACAGACTGACAGATTAATCAATAATGAAGAAAATCATTAGTTGCAGACGTATATATCAGTGCTGTTTGAGAAAAGCCATCAGAAAGCTGTGAGTTTCACAAGTTAAAAGTCATTCTTGATTGGAGTTTTAGCAGTTTTAGCTATATATTTTTTATTATTTTCAATCTGTACACATTGGATTTGAACCAAAAACAATGAGGTTTTAAGAGCTTCAGCTTTAAGAGTGTTTGAGGGCCTTTACTATTAACACAAGCCAATCCAGGGTTTTTCTGTTGTTTTAAGCTTTCAATTAAAATTCAGTAACAAATCTGCAGTTTGTGGTGGGTTCCAGCCCCAAATGTCTGTATGTAGGGTAAGTGTGTAACTGTATGAATAATTGTACAGATGCATGAGTTTGGGCTTTTGTGCTGTGAGTGGTGACCGAACTCTGAACTTTAACGTAAAGCGAGCGTCACTAAACACAGAGGCTATTTCAAGTGACCCCTGTGTCTGACTGGCCAGCAGGGAGCAGGGACACACACTTTACAATGTCTGGGTGACACTCTAATCACACTGCTCACTTGTTTTTTTCTGCCTGAGACAGAGACGAAATGAGCTCTTTTCCTACACAGATTTATGACTTTAACTTGAGGTGTTTCCTTTAGAATCCGGGCTCTGAGCTGAATGATAAATTCAGCCATTAGCAGCAAAAATGAGGGGAGCAAAATTCAGCTCACCCAGCTAACTATCTGTGAAATAGCCTTTTTAAACTCATATTAAAGGGGCGGTTAGTATGATTGTGATCACAAAAAAATTTCCCCTTGTGACCCGACCATAATTAATGTGCAGTGGAATGATGTTTAGGTACAAAAACACACACAGACCACCACAGTCTGTAGCATGATGACATATCTTTATCATATCTTCTAAACGACGACAGTTATGGTTAGGAAATTGATCCAACTGGGTTCCTTGTGGGGATGACAACATCTGAACAGTTAATTGTGTCATGCCATTAGCTATGACAGAAATCCATTTGGGAGATCAGTTGATTCAAATGATTTTATTATTGCTTAAAAAGAAATTTTACACATTAGCTTGGCAACATTTTACTCCACATCACTGGGTATCGGTCATAACTTTGAGCTTCAATGTCGCATTTGAAGTCTTGCTAATTAGCTTTTTTCTGTCTTTGGCAGATTTTGCTTGTATGGAGCCACTGGGCATGGAGTCAGGGGAAATTTCTTCAGAGCAGATCAGCGCCTCCTCCCAGTACAACTCCAACTGGTCCCCTGAACGCTCTCGCCTCAACTACCAGGAGAACGGCTGGACACCCTCAGATGACACCGTCAGGGAGTGGATACAGGTCAGTGAAGTTTCTTTCATTCCTCTGTTTGTTTACATCCAGCTGCAGAGCATTTACAAAGCTGCTTTAGGTGGTTGAAATAAAGGCCACAAATGAGAATGAATGCACAGATATATACAGTATAATAAAGTGATTAAGGTGTTCAAGCACCAGAACATATCTAAGATCGTGCCACTTACTGTGGAGTATTCTTGAAGTCATCTGGAAAAAAGAAATTATGTCACATTGGCCCTCATTTTAGAGTCTGCTCTCAAAATCTGCGTATGCTCATTCACTCATGGAGAAACTGTTCCTGTTTTTGAACTTGACTGTACCACTGAGATCTTGTTCACAACTGGTTGGATTATTGTTCACTCATTTGTACCATTGCTCCACACGTTATAGGGATGCGGAATGGAAAAAAATAAGCCAATATACATTATTTATTGGATCCTGCCTCTTCAGCACAGTTGACATTTCTCATCGTCATTGTGAAATCCGACATAGCAACCTGCAGTCACTAAATGTGGAAATAGAGCAGCCCAGTGTTTCATTTCTTGAAACATATTCAATATATTTTCCAGCTTGAGGCTGAGCTTTGAGCTCCTGAGTCTTGTTTGGCTCCGTCCACATATCAGAGACAGTGCAAATTACTGCCTCTGTTTCAGTCTGCAACCAAAGCCAGCATGTTATACACTGTTTATTAATACTGTGCAGCTTTCTCCAGAATGGTTCAGAGCATTTAAACTGGTGCGAACAACACCATATACCATATAAGCTCAAGTGGCAGCAAATTATTGCACTATGATGCCCATAAATAGCCCATGAGGTTCTGTTGTCACCCTTAGAGATTACAACATAATACTGACCTTTTAAAAAAATTCTGATGATCATGAATATTGGGAGATGTCACTAATATTGATTTTTTTTTTTTTTTAATGAGTTGTAAAATATACAACAATTTGCTTTTTATATGCACATACAACATTTGCGCACTTTGTCTTATCTCTCATCTTGTCGTAGCCACATTCATACAGATGTTACGCAAGATTATAGTTTGTTATAATCTAGAGTTTGCTTTTAAAATATAATAAGTACAACATACATTATGTTTTGCTAATTTACTGCTGCAGTATATTCACAGTGTTGTATGAAATAGCAAGAAGTTGCATGAATTACAAAAGAGTTGAAAGCTAGGCTAAAGCTAGGCTAGCTAACTTTCAGTCATTTGTGTCTCATTTAGTTATGTTTGTTAAGAAACTGAATTACACTTATGTTGGTTCATCATAATGGATGGTTTTTTGTTTGTTTGTTCTTTGGAGAGAGAGAGAGCTATGAGTAAAAATGTTATGCTAGCTCTGTAGTTGGTTGTCTCTCTGTGCAGAAGTTGTGATGAATGTGACAGTGACTTGGGCAATGCTTTTAGCTTTTGTGTGGCAGAACATTATATCTTAAGACCATAGGCAGCAATGATTTCTTGAAAGCTAAGTAGGGAGAAACAAAGACTTCAACACGTCTTCAAGATAAATGCAACATCTTTGACATGGACAGTCAAACCACAGCCTGACTGATGCTTAGATTGAGCTGTTTTTTCCTGTGCTCTCGAACACCACTGAAGAAGAGTGTAATCCATCATGTTTGGTTAAAATCACAGGAACTAGAATCTGATTTGTTTTGATTCCTCTTGGCACCAAATTATCAGACCTGACGGGATGAAAGGTCACCAAAACTTTAGATACTTAAGAGTCCTGGCTCACATACAGTTGGGCTTTGAGAACTCCAAGCAACAAGCACACATGTTTTCCTAATCTGATTTGAACCAAAGAAAACTGATTCAAAGTGAGATGTCCTGCACCCCACCACCCCCCAAGATAGTCTCTGTGATAAGGTGCGGCTGAAGTCCAGGACTGTCCCATTGTTCAAGACAGGAACTCATAGAGGAAGACTTACAATGCCCCTTGCAGTAAGAGCAGGCCCTCACTTCCTTCCTGTGGGGGTTACAGCAGGAAGCAGACGGAGAGACCGCCTTAGTGCTGGATTAGTACTAGTAGCACTCTATTGTCTGTCTGGGGACGTCTTTTAGCTACTGGGCCACAGCTGAGTCCTCTGGGATATCATGATATGACAGCATTTTAATAGAGGTTAATGGCTTTATATATGGAGAGAACCTGAATTTACATGAAGGTCATTCAATATTTAGAATTCATGCTCTTTCCCTTATTTTAAATCAATATCAAAACCATCCTCACTTTTAAAATTTAAAAATGGTCATGGAATTACAAAGAGATCATCTTGATACTTTCCTACTAACTCAGAGGGATGATAAACTAGCGCTACCAATACATATGTGCAGTAGTCAATACATTTTAATTCGATTTGACCCTTTTTCCAAATGCTATAGACAAGCAGAGTCAGAGAGCTCTGTGGGTAGAGTCCAAATAACATGAATAGAGTCTTTCAAACTTACCTTATTGCTCTACTTTGTTGTAAAATCTATTTCTATTGTATATCTAATGTTTACCTTAACCAACAGTTATAGAGACAAAATATTAGATTGATCTATCAACAGTTTTATGAGAGGTACGGTTAGAGAAAAAATGTTTGGTGTTTTTATATACATGTAACTTTAAGTCAAGTAAAGACGACTTGTTTGGATTTCATGCAGTAGCACTCATCTACATTATATAATCCTACAAGCAAGACTTCAGTAGGTCTAGACCCTCAGGGGCTCTGAAGGCCTCAGGTTCACAGATTCACTGCCCCAGGTGTGGCAGTTAGTACACAGTAATGTTAGTAATAACTGGTAGCACTGGTTTGTTTTTGGGCCTCTGGGCAAAAGCAGAGCGCACTGTACCTGGTGGATACTTGAATACAACAGGATACACACACAATGCACAGACAGTGGGTGGAACCAGGGGCGTCCATTAGTTTGTTTATACAAGTAGTGTGTATGTAGTCCTGTTTATTTGCATTGTTTTAATAGTCCTCTATTCAGTCAGAGGTTAATGTTATTGACCAAGTTCAGGTCAGGGGAACCAGCTCTGCATTTCTTCATTTATAAGGGTTTTAAAAGTGTATTTTTAGTATATTGCTCAATAACTATCTTGAGCAGTATATGTAATCTACCATCTTTTTGTTCCACAGCATGTTTTGGCTCCAATACAAGAAATCACCCTTGATAATGCAGGACCTTTAATAAGTGTTGTTTCAGATGACATCATGCTTTAGTTGTGCAATTTATCAAATAATTACAGACCAACTGACACACACACAGTGAGAGTGGGACTTTGAGGGCCCTTGGACAGCCGGAGTCCTGAGGCAGTTGCCTGCTTTGCATGCTGGGTAACACAGAAATGCTTTTTAATACTCTTACTGGCAGTTTACAGAAAGCAAACATACTGAGCTAACTATAGCACAAGCAGTAATTTACCTGCCTCCTTGACATGCTCCACCCCACCGTCATGTCACCAAACTCCCCTCTATGCAGATACAGAGCAGAAGCTGTCAGATTTTTTTTTTTTTGGTTTTGCTTGATTTGAGCCCTGAGGAGAAAAAAAACCTACCAAATCTTTGGACTTTTTCCACTTCCCACATTTGATCACAGCAACCACCACAATTACAGTAAAAGCAAGAGCCTGCTCATTTCTCATAATATAGAAAAAATGGAGACGTAAAACACCTGGTGCAGTTTGCTGAGCATGGATGTGCCTTGTCAGCAGCATCGTGCCAGTGCTTCCCTGCACACAGCTTCTGCTGCCGGCCTCTGACCGGCTCCAGTGTTTTCCATCAGGACACGCCGACTGTAGATACTAATGGAGGTGACAGCGCTCCTCCTTCAGCTCACCAATCATGAGATTTGCACCAGCGACCTCTCAGTCACACGCTCTCTCTCTCTCTCTCTCTCTCTCTCTCCTCCGGCCCGAGGCTAGGCGCTGCGGTGTCCAGTTTGGTGTGTGAGGACAGATTTCTGTATGTGTGTGTGCTCTTCTCCTGCTCAACGAAAGCTTTGTTGGCAGTCCCTCCTGAAGAAACGGCAGAACATCCCCCTGCCACGGTGATTTATAGCCTCAGAACCGGTGCTGTTGCTCACCCTCAGACTCTGTGAGGCCTTTGAGTTATGACTGGTGGTTTTTGTGAGGAGAATATTCCATTTTATTTGATTAAGTGTGGTGCGTGGCCAACTCTGCACAGCATGGTGTGCCTTACGGCTTTCCATTCATCTTACTTGAGAAGAAAATTATGACTTAGTTAATTCTTGCATGCTTGCCTCCTCCACTGCAAACACCTCTATTATTAATTTAAAGGCATTTATATTTTATTGATACTATTTTCAGGTTACTATTCATAATGTTGTCAGGGTGGTGTTACCCAGTGGCAATTTGGATGGCGGCAGACGGTGAGCTCATTATCTAGCTTTATGATAAATCTGTAATCATATTTTGCACTATAGTGCCTCATTACATCAGTATGCTGGATATTTGTAATGAAATGGAAATCCCCCATATCTGTAAACCACATTTTAAGCCAAGTAAGGCTTGACAGAGGAATTAAGTGTAATGCTCATTTTAGTTGTGCAAATGAGCTTTTAAAGTAACTTTTAATGTGAAAATGATATATTAATCCATGCTTGCAATGAGAAAAAGTCATTTAAAAAGAGACTTTTACAGTTATTATTAAACATATTGAACAGCACAAGCAAAGTGAAGAAGGAATCGACATTTCAAGCAATCTGACTTCATCTCAAACACATACAAGTAAAGTCTTTAAAAATCAGATCAGATACAAAAACAGGACGTGATTGTCACTTTCAAGCTCCATTCATATGAATGTGTCCCAAAAACCAGCCAGTAGGTGCATCTGCACAAGCTGTAGTAAACTGACTTGTTATTGAACACTGTGATGTAAGCCCAGGAAAGGCTTCCTTCCCTTCTGACTTCAGGTATTTATAGACGCCCTGCTGTTTGTCTTCAGGATCTATTTGACGCCACCAGGAAGAACTCAGCGTTGTGCATCTGGAGAACACATTTGGGCCTTGTGTGAGCGACGTGTGTTGTCGAAGCTGGGCCGGGGAGGGGGGGGGGCCACAAGACAAAAGATCCTCCAGAGAGCGTTGCAGGGTCTCGCAGTCCAGAGCAGACCTCTGGAGGAAGGTGAACTTCCAAACGTGGGAAATACCAGTAACTGAGGGGAAACCTCAACACAAATCAGTGTCTTTGCACTGTGATAATCATGAATCTAATTTCTTTATCATGAGCGAGGAGAGGCAAAAAGGTGATAAAATGTGAGCTATGTCATTCATCACAGAAAACAAAGCCCCCAAACCAAATGGCTCTAATTAGCGTTGGGCTCATTTCGGATTAAAATGTCAAGGCTGCTAAAAGGAAGTACTTTCATCAGTGCCAGAGTCGTTTAGAAATTATGTAATGAGATTTTAAGGGCCCTGCGGTTATAAAAGTTGTTCAGCAGATACATAATCATGTTAAAGTTCCAAATAAAAACATTAGCGTGTGATTTTCAGCATAAACTTAAAGGACCATAGCAATGGTTTTGCGAGTTTCAACTCTCTAACCAGAAAGTTTTACTTGACAGTTTTTCTGACCATTTTCCTGCACATGATGTACAATTATAGATATTTGGATCATTTTTTTCAACCATTCCTAACAACTTTTCATTCAATTCACTTCTGCACGGCAATCTATCATGTCATCAATCATGACATTCAATTAGCAGACGGGTGAAACTTGTTTGGGTTGTGTTATCCATCACTGTGAAAAACACGTCTGTTATTGTGATTATTTGAACATGAACATCATTTTTAGGAGACAGTCTAATTAGTATGTTGTTCATTTTGGATGGAAAGCTGCAGGCTGCAAAAAAAGAAAAGTATTTCAGAAATGAGAAACTGATGCCAAAGTGTTGTTGTAAAAGTCTTTGATGGATTTTAACAGTTAATACGGATGATTACAAAAGTTTTTACGTAACTTTGATGGACCATGTTAAAAACCTTTGACTACAAATCAGCTTTAATTTACAGTTGTGGACTTTAAAATAGATAAAATACAGCTTTAGATAGATATCCATGACAAATTACTACCACAGCTTCTGAGTCAGCTGACAATGATGCTGCAGGATGAATACTTCACTTGTTACTGTTACTGAACAAAATAACCGCACTATCAAATCAGCCAGACATTCAGTTTTTCTTTAAGGAGAACCAAAGTATTCTCTTGTTTTTATTAGTAAATAAACTTGAACATGTAGCGAAAAGTTTCTCTCTCCCTGTGTAATCCATTGCATTCCCATGGGGCATCACTGTCTTAACACTAAGACCTCAGATGAGAACTGAGTAACTGAAGCCCTTTCTTTAACTATCACTGTTAGAGCAGTATCCTGTTTTGGCAGGAAGTAGCAGTGTTTTCGTTCAATCTCATTTAGCCACACTTAGACTGAATTATGTCCCCTTCCTGCATTTTTTCCCTTCATTAAAAAGCTCTAAGTGTGACAATTTTCTGTGGCATAAATGCAGGCACTGCCAAGTGTTGAGTAATTAGAAGATGGAAGAGCAATTAGCCTTAGTCATTTGACGGAGGAAGTCTGGAGAATGGAGCTGTGACCAGCCGCTACAGAAAACATATAATGACTGTGACGGCTGGCCAATAGATTACTGTAAGTGCTGAGGCTTTTCCTGTTTTAAAAGGGCCAACATCATCACTTTATTTAAAAACCCAGGTAAACAGTGTTTTTCTCACTTTAAAGATGTCAGGTTAAGACCTTTTTTGTCCACAATACCTGCACATTAGTAAAACCTTCATCATCATCATCATCTTCCAAAGTCCTATGTTTAAATACCTCTGTGAAATATGTTTCTCAAATTACCTTATGCATGTATCTATACCTGCACAATTGTAACTGCACTGGGGTAAAGTCCCTTTTTAAAAAGCATATAGAATGTGGCACACTCCTTTGTGTTATGTTTTTGATTTTTAAACCAAAACTTTAATGGGAAAATCCCTCAAGTTCACTTTTCCAAAAGCGAAGTTGAAGTTCATCATTATATCATTTAAAATACTTATATCAGTTCAGCATCAGTGATACAACCTTTCCCATCAACAAGTTAAAAGAAAGAAAAAATTAACAGGTAATTTGTATTGATCAAATAATTGAGCATAAAACAAAATTGCAAAAAATTACCCTTCACAATTTCCCACAGAACCCAATAAGATTTAGTTTAGTGTTGCATAAGACAAAGCAAATCATCACATCCTCATAAGAAGAAGAAGAAGTTGGAATTTAAGATAATGTTTGGCTCAAGTTTTGCTCAAGTAGTGGACACCAGGGGTGACTTTCTGAAAATTGCCCCCTCCCATTACAGGAGAAACGACCTGTATTATGGTTGCACTATATTCTGATCTAGTGAGAAAACTGTTGATAGAGAAATGCGTCTTTAATTCGTCTCCATGTAAGAACAGACAATATCCATGCGAAATGGCAACTCTAGAAAGAAACTTTCACTCTTTGATTCTTGTAAAGGGACACCAAAACCCATGTTTTTGTATTGCCCAGACTAGCTAAAGAGGTCATAAAATGATTGATAGAGGAGAAATAAAAATGTATTTAGTTTATTTTTGTTGACATTTCTGATTCTTGCGTGTTTTCTTGTGAACCACCGCGTACTCCCATCTGTTAAAGCTTCTAAAAAGCCTTCAAATTAAACAATCTAAGGTAAACAAATCACTGTTGAACTCACAACTCATGTCCACACCAAGAACACAACCCAGGTCACAAGTAGAAGTTGCGTCATTTTAAGGGGTCGCAAGCCAAAATGTTTGGAAACCACTAATTTAGACGAACTAAAATTCACCCCATTACTTCACTTTTAAACCCAACTCTTCATGGTGGAATCAACAACAGAAATGAACTTGCAACTTACAATGCACAGTGTGTTTGTCACATCCAGAATGTGAAATGTTCGGGGGATGCATCTCGTGGGAATTTAGATCAGAACGCAGCTGGGAACGGCGGCGAGCACTCCCACGAAACCTCGTTTCCCAGGGGTCTCCCTGTCAGTCACAGAGCCCACACAGACCTACGGGAAGCTATTTTCTTCTCTTTTCTTGGAAAAGCATCAGTGGGGAAAAGTTAAATAATGGCCCTCTGGTGCCTTCCCATGTACAATATCACAGTGGCAACGTCTCAATGGTAATATAATTACACACCATATATTACACAAGCATCCCATATACTGAAGTGCTGAGTGTATTTTGGTATGCAACTGATAATTTCCAAACTTAACAAACAAGCAATTTTGTTTAGTTGAAGTGGAGAGAGATAGAAGTCAAATGGAGTGTCACCTCATTTAATCCACAGTGATGAAAATAAATGGATTCTACTTCATGCTTTAATACAGTTTGGAAGAAGTTGATGTGATAACTATATATGGAGCTGCTTCAGTGAAGTATTCTTAAATTTAGATAAGCTTCAGTATTTGTGGACAGTATACTGATTTAAAAAAGACCACTGTTAGGCTTTCTGTTATCGCCGCTGCTCTCTTTGATGATGGCTATCTTTTTAATAATCTTTTTTTCCATCTTTTTCTTTTTCACGCACTTTGAACAGCCTTGTTTCTGGACGCTGTGAGATAAAATGCCTCGGCCATCTGAACAAGTTTTTATCTGTTATTTAGCCCTTAGATGATAATTTCATGAGAAATCTGGGAGAAAAAGTATAGCCACAAGATGTGATAACGTCAGTGTAATTTCATTTGGAGTTACTTATTATAAGGATTTCTTTGAACAAGTGAAACTGCCGGCGAAATAAGGATGATCACAAGTTTATTAGAAAAAATGAAAAAAATAGAACAAGTTACATAGTGTTACTCCATCTTAAACTAAAAACTAAATCAAAGCAGTTCCAAAAATGGATGTTGAATAAGTCTTTTCAGTTTTTAAGATGTCTGTGTCCCAAGATCTGAGTCTGTTTGTGTTTGTTTACTGTCCTGGGTATTTTAACTCAATTGGACACAAGACATTAATTTTAGTCATACAATCAAACAGAGGAATTACCCTTGGCCACAGACAAATGTCGGCTATTTTAAGCCATGATAGCTTATTGCCTTGTATTAGCAGACAGCAGCCATGGTCTGCAAAGTTTTTACAGTTTAAAAATCCTCATTTGGAGGCGACCCAGTGACTCACCTGGTAGAGCACATGCCACATAGGCTTAGTCCTAACCACAGCGGCCTTTTGCTGCATGTTATCCCGTCTCTCGCTCTCCCTGACCTTCCTCTAAGTCTCTCGCTGTGCTATCAGAATAAAAGCAAAACATAACTTTACAAAATCCTTATTTGTCAGTAGGAAAACATCAACCTAAGAGGTGCAGGAAAGCTGTGTAGCTGTTTAGTTTCCATTGAGGATCTTCATTCTAAATTCACATATCTACCAAGATTACCCGTGAGGCAGTATTTTAATAGTATTTTATAGTTTAATAGTGTTAAAACCTGTACTCAGGGACACTGACTGAATTTCCAGATGTGTGACATGGAAACTTTAACACAGCTTGTTTGTTTGTTTTTGGCTAAGAGTTGATCATTCTTCTATATATAACTCTTGTGCTTTGATCATAGACCACATGGTTAAGACATTTAGACACAAATCTGTTAGTTTGCTAATTGTTGCACTTTGTCAGTTAACTTTAGTTGCTTATTATGTGCTAACTAATACATTAGCTAGCTCCTATTATACAACAGTTAGTTCCAACCAAGTGATTTGATTGGACGAGAGGCATTCCATGAATGCTGATATAGTGTACAACAGCACGGGGACTTTTTACTAGTTGCATCGCTCCGCTTCAAAAGTGTTCTATTAACCGTTAATCAGCGTTACATTAACAGTCGTTATCTATCTTTTTTGATTGTAACAAACTTTGCAAAGATGAATATATTTCTAGAAATAACATTTGAATTATGCATTGAATATTCAGTACAACATCACGCCCTCTTGTGTGATATTGCTTAAATAAGCCATTGCTAGTTCTGTGTCGACATTTGCACCCAAGCATCTGACATTTTGGAAAATATGTTTGTTCATATTGCCAACAGTCAGATATCAATTAATCAGTTAATGTTAATGATTCAATTGGTCATCAGTATGCTCTATTTACTAATGATAATGTAAATAGTAGCAGTGTTAAGAGTTAGCAGGTCCTTTTATCAGCCCTCACCTTTAAGTTATGGCAGCCTGAGAGTCAAAACCCAGGGGGGAAAGTACTGAAGTACTCATTGCTGCTTGTCAAGCTCATTCACACACAGTAATAAAGGAAGGCGACTGAAATTAGTGTATCAATACTTTATATATCAGCTGCTTTATCTGCTCTCTTGTCTCATGTGGACTGTGGTGAGGGGTCACAAACTGGATTTTAAAAAAGTGAGGGGGATGTGTTCCCCCCGCCCCAGTGGAAAGTTCACCCATGGTTCAGTTACACAGTAATTTTAGTCCTTATTTGCTCACAGTTAGTCTCATAAAGTCTGCTATTGGTCCAACACAACCTCTTAACCTAGAGGGTTACAAACACACACACACACACACACACACACAGACAGACACACACACACCACAGGTCACACACTAGTCATTAGTGATGCGGGTCGACAACCGTAAAATTGGTCCTGAGCTGGTTCCCACACACACACACACACACACACACAGACTGCCTCCTATGCGCTAAATGATTGTGATGTCACACACACTCTTCAGTATCTCAGAAAACAGACTCCTCCGGACGTCCTTGTTGGATCAGCACCCTGAGGCTCAACCTCAGTGTATCGTTGACTCAACTGGTTTGAATTAAACTCAGGATTTAAATCACATTATGTCACAAGTAAATCACCATGACAACACTCTTTGACACATAGTTGGTGACTTTCAGAATTAACTTGTGGAATTACTTTATTTCTGTTATTTAGGCCGCAACTGTTGGGATGGTTTATTGTTAACAGGTTGTTTTTTGTTTATGCACAGGTTTTTCTTTTTCTTTTCCATTTCTGTTTTATTTGCAGCAGCCTTTATAATTCCATATATAATGCATTAGCCTCTTGTTTATTAATTGCTTATCAAGACAGACAGCTCAGAGTGGAAGTGACTTTGGCTTATTCACCATAGTCTTTCGGCCTGTGGGGTCAAGGGTCACTAGACTTGTCTTGGGTATATTCTTCTGTGTGTGTGTGTGTGTGTGTGTGTGTGTGTGTGTGTGTGTGTGTGTGTGTGTGTGTGTGTGTATTTGTTATGTGTTTTGTTTCTTCCTGCGTGACAGTATGGGTTGAAGAGTACAAACCTAATGTTATTACTTTATCAGAAACTTAGGATATCTAACAATGAAATTAAATTTACCTAAATGTCTTATACAGAGTGTAGTGTTGCCACATGTGTGTCCTTTAATCTGGTTTCTGAGTTAACTGTCCTTGATGTTGAGCCTTTACATTTTGAGTGTAATATTGTAAAGGTGGCATGAGAATAAGAGTATAACTGGAAACATTTATAGCCCTCCCTCTGCACCTGCTGAATCCATTAACTGAATCATTTCTACTATAAATTCTAATGCCTGCAGAATTGAAATTATTATATTAGGTGACTTCAGTAAGAAGTGGATTGATAATTCTTCTAGTTAAGAAAAAAACCTTTTTGAAAACCTGAACTTAACCCAGTTAATTTATGAGCCCACTCGTGTTACATCTACCAGTCAATCTCTGCTTGACTTGATACTGTTTTTAACAGCAGGGGCTATATCTGACTGCCTCAGTGATCAGGCTGTTGTGTACTGGAAAATTAGCTTTCCCAAATTGCCACCCAAATTAATTTGAATCAGGAAATGAGAAAATGAATATAAATCGATTAATTAATGATTTAGTAATTAATTTCACTTAACTGGGGCAGGTATCAACTAATACCAAATGTTCTTGATGCTTGGGACTGTTTTTATTTTGAATTCACTGACATTGTAGATGAACTTGCTCCCTTGAAAACAAAATCAAGGAAAGGCATCTGGATAACTTATCCTAACTTAACCTTCTAAGTATTTTCAGGCAGAGAGATACTGGCATCCTGCTGACTCTCTAAGTCAATAGCAAAGAAAAGCCCTTATGTTTAAAGCGTCCTCTGATTCCAATAATTTACCTGTTGATATTCACCCCGTCTTCTTATTATAAGACCAGTTGTACATGTCCATAATAATTACATCTCTATAATTATGTTTTATAACTTTATTAGTCAATGCCATGACTGACATTAAAAGTCCCATATTTTACACTTTTTCTGTGTTTTATTTGAAGTGTTGATCCATAGGAAGATATATTTATGGTTTTAAGAATCAGAATCCTGCAAGGTTGGATAGTGGGTTCAGGTAAAGGTGACTGTTTTGTTGTGACATCACAAAGTTACAGAAGTCCTGACGGCTGGTTTTAAGGCTCAGTTTCTGAATACAGGCTGTGTGCATTTCTCTGTGGACTGAGGCTTTGATACTTTCACAGTGTTAATATAGAACCTAGACCTGATCTATAATCAAACAACACATGGACATCTGGTTTATTACTTGATATTTATTGTTTTCTGTTTGTTTGTTTGTTTGATTGATTCTCGTCACATTTAGTATCGCTCAATCATCACGTTGTTATTTACGTTTTGTTAAACGCTCTGTTGAATTGTGTTTATATTGAATTGTTGTCGTTGAGGATCCTCTCGAAAAGGAGACAGTACATCTCAAGAGGTTGTTCTTAAATAATTTCCAATCACAGTATACATACAAGCATAGATGAATAAAATCAATTGTCAATAAGCAGAACAAAGCGAAAAGTACCCTAAGACATGTGAGTTGGAAACCCAGTCCGGTCCATACCTGCAGTGCTGAGTAACGCAGCTTGTATTGTGAATCCAGACACCAAAATGACTTAGAGGATTTTAAGAGCTGTTTAATCTGTCAGCACCTCATCTCATCATGTTTAAGAGGCTATTTGAAGAGAAAAGGATTGAGGAGAGCGCTCATTACTTACAACACTTGTCAGTAGTTTAGTAGTGAAGTATACAGACTGCATAATGTTCCTGTGAAGGTCTTTGTTATGTGGTTTGCCTCTCTCTCTCTCTCTCTCTCTCTCTCTCTCTCTCTCTCTCTCTCCCTCCCTCTCTCTCCAGCGTCCTGCTCTGATTTTTCACTGTCTACTTATGGGCAGATCACAGTATAATTAATGAGATCTGAGCCTTTGTTTCCCCGTACGCTTCAAATGAAACATGGTACTAGACAGTATTGCATTTGTAAGATGATATTTTGGCTTTTTGTGTATAAGCTGGTACTAAGTGATGCATTTTTAAATTTCAAATTATATCTTGCTTGTAATGTCCAAAAGGAAATCTCCAAAGAGAAAAATGTGCTTCTTTTGGATGCACTTACACTTTTAGATCTGTTTAGAACAAATGTAAACCTCATGCCTGAGTAGTCTCGGGTTAAATCAGGCTTCAAAATACAGAACTTTTGCATCTTCAGGCTTTTATTTGCTTTAAGTGGGTTTTCTCATTTGCTGTCCATCTGGATTTTCTATCACAAATCCACTTCTTTATCCTCCAGTCCAGTGCATACCCAACTTTTTTGTCCCTAATGTACCCCACAGCCCTGTCAGACCAACTCAAGTCATTGACACAGTTTATCCCTTGTGTTATAGTGCAGCTATTTATGCACTTTTAGCTGTTAAATGTATATATATCATTGTATAGTGTTCAGGTGTTATATCTGTCTATACGTGGATATTTTAAAAGTTTTTGTAAATTAGTTGAGCTGCTCCGAGTTCCCCCATGCGGCTGCAGATATACTCACTGCGGTACCTCGCCTTAATCTTGTCTGAAGTTTTCCATTGACTTGTCAATGTCATTAACTGTGTTCCCAGGTGGACCTGGGATTTCTCAGATTCGTCACAGCCATCGGGACTCAGGGAGCGATCTCAAAAGAGACCAAGAAGCACTACTTTGTCCGCTCATACAAGGTGGACCTGAGCTCAAACGGAGAGGACTGGGTCACTGTGAAAGAGGGCTCAAAGCAGAAGGTAATGATGAGTCATTAATGCTGTCACAACCCTTATCTATATGATATTGATGACTAATGAAGGACAGGCACTTTAATCAATGGGGAAGAAAGTGTGGACAGCTGAATCAATGTTTTCTAAGGCTGACAACACTTGGCAGCATGCCTAACCTGAAAGTCTGCTTTATATCCCACTCCTCTCATCACAATCACAATCAATTTCTTTAGAGGAACACTCTTGTACTGGAAGTTGGCCTGCTGACATTGGTGAAGAAATAAATTGACAGAGTTTCTCATTAAGCAACATATTGATAGACGTGGTACAAGTACTGCTAGCATTAGCATCAACTAAATCATGTCAGAGTCTCCACTACTGTTAAATGGAGCCTGAAGAGTTTCCATGGTGCTACATTTGGCTCCGGTGCCAATATATGTGCCGGTTTGTTCTGTTTGAGTACTAAAGAGAGGCTGAGAAGTCAAGTGTCTTTAGTCACAGGTCGGGATCAAACAACATGTCAGGAAATGCAGCAGCAGCAGAAGTCACTACAATAGCAGTAGCACTTAGTCTTGGACAATATCCAAAATGTAATATCTTGATACAGTCCAAATATATACACATATACACGCGCACACACACACACACACACACACACACACACACACACACACACACACACACACACACATATATATATTTGATATTATGGAAAATGCCAGGAAATATTGCAATATTCAATGTTATCGAATATCTGCCCAAGCCTAGTAATAGTAGTAGTTTAGCAGCAGCAGCAGCTGTAGTAGTATGAGTAATAGTAGTGGTAATGGAAGTAGTTGTAGAAGAAGCAGCACAGTACCACAGAGTAGGGGTAGTGATGGTAATACCTGTAGTATTTTTGGTTCAGCAGAAGACACTGTAGCTGCAGTACTAGTAGGAGTATGTATATGTAATACGAGTTTCAGTAGCAGTAATGGTAAAAGCAGTAGTACTAGTAGCAGTTATCAACAGAAGTACCAGTTTCAGTAGCAGTAACAGTAGCATTAGTGGTAACATCAGTACTAGAAGTAACAAAGTAACAGAATCACTAATCTGTGTTGTCTTGTCTTCAGATCTTTCAGGGGAACCACAACGCGATGGACGAGGCTCGCGCCTTTCTTCCCAAACAGACTCTGGCTCGCTACATCCGCATCCGCCCCATGTCCTGGGAGCAAGGCATCTGCATGCGCTTCGAGGTCTACGGCTGCAGAACATCAGGTAACGACGTTACAAACACTCACAGAAAACACACTCAAACATACTGACTGGAGACTGCGCTCCCAGCTCCAACTGTTGACGCACTGATTTATGTTTTACAATGACTTCCGGCACTTCCTGTTGGTGCTGCAATCCATATTTTTTTTACATATTTCATTCATATGAAATTTCATGGATTTTCTTCTTAATTACTTTTTCCCGGCCCCACAGGGATGATTAAAGTTTAATGTAATGTAAATCTTATCTAATCTAACACACACATGCAGTGTAGGCGTTTCGCTAACACCCAAACTCGTTTATTTGCTTATTCTCTAATATATTAAACAACAGCTAGTAAAGACCACAGACACACACAACCACCAGTACACTTTTGTAAATTTCATATCTACACACAAAACACACACATGACACATATTGACTCACTGTGTTCAAAACCTTTTCTCTCACTTCGTAAAAATACAGTAAAAGTACACTAATTTTCTCCATTTTCCATTAAAGATGTATATTATTTGTATGTATATTATCCGTTGTCTGTGCTATTCAAAGCATCCTGCCAATAATTCCTTCCTCTAACTTCTAGTCAATAGTCTGAGAGGTTTTACAAACACTAAATCTACTTTTCTAAACCTATGATTCTTTCACAAAGGCAGAATCTGTTGTTTTTTTTTTACACATTGGAGAAAAATATTTGTTAATATGAATGAACGCACTTCCCTAAACCTGGGAATACATCTTTTCTAAGACAAAATAATGTTAACTCTTCATGCAAAAAGTTTGAAGGAAATGAGTGACAGTCCAAAAAAAAAAAACACTTCTTGACAAGTTTTACCTGCTTTTGGCGCTGGTCGACTGTTCTCTCCAGACTGTGGACTCTCCCTTTAATAACATTTTCTCACTTTTACACATCGTGAATCAAGCTAACATCTTTTTGGCTGCCGGATGAGAACCTCCTGCTGCTCGCTGTTGATTTAAAATAATCGCTGCTTCCAAGGCGAGCGCAAAAACTCCCACAGAAGGACGGCGTTATTCATTACAGAGGAGCGGAGGAAAATCATGCTGCCTCATTACTCACCCTCTAACATTATATAAACCTCAGTCCTTGATATGCTACAAGCCACTCTCGGTAGGAGAGCTCCATAAAGTAGATATTAGGCTCTTATTCATTGGAGAACAGGCTGTGGAGTGCTAGACAGGTGATTCAAGAGATATAATGATACAACTGGGAAAGTGTGTGTGGTGTGCTTTTATTGCACGTGCAGCAGAACTATTATTCACTCCTAAACCCGTAACTTTAAACTTGATTCTTATTTTTAACTAAATTCAATATAAATTCCACATGTAATCCTAAACCAAACTCCTAGTCCAAAACATGCATTTTAAAGAAATGACAAAATGCATCTCACTTTTTTACATTTGACCCATTTCTTTTATCCCTGGGAGGACATTTGTTACTCATAAGCTCAGAAACACATGAACACACTCAGACAATGCTGTTGGGGGTTTCCATAAAGAGCGCAGAGTAGCTGTAAATTCACATTGTGGAGGAATTTACATCCTCAGTAGCTGTTGTTGTTGAGCTCCAGACATAACTCTGGGAGCATTTGTCAAATTCAAATATCACTCTGAGACCACGACCTTTTCAGCCAGGATATTAGATCTAGCTTGTTGTGGATAATGGATTATACTTGGCTCACAGTGACCAGACCGTTGTTTCCAAATAATTTAGTTTCATTAAGTTTGTTTATTCCGAGAAAAACACAAGCTAAAGTCTCTCAATTATCCACTAATCATCCCAGTTTATTTCCTAATACTTGACCTCCTGAAACAAAAACATTAGAGGGAGCAGACTTCCCTGGTTGTTCAACAGAGTATGTTATAGCCTGAAGGTCACATGCAGCATTTCCTTCAACAGGCGACTCAGTCAGTGTCAAGTACCCATGAGACAAGACTTCAACCTCCAACACGTTGTAAGGATTCTGCTACAAGCTGCCTCTTGACCTCTGCCAATGTGCCTGTGTGCAAATCTCAGGACACAACAAAAAGGACAAATTCCCCATTGTAGTAGTATACTGTATTTGGTTGTAATGGTGGCAGTGGTTGTTGACCTTTCCACACGTCAGACCAAGAATAACACATTTTTTCTGCAGGTACAGAAGATATGCATAAATCTTTTTCCCCTTCCTTCCCATCAAAGGGTTTTTTTTTTTTTTTTTTT
>NW_019525289.1:876337-921844 GCF_002814215.2 Seriola lalandi dorsalis
GGGGGGGCAGAGGGTGTTAATTGGCCAGTCAAATTCATGCAAGCACGACATTGATTAATTTATATGAAAGCTGTGATTCTGCATTTGTCCTGCCTGTTATAACGTTGTTGCAAAATCCACTTTTCTCTTCTGCCATCTGATAAACCTCCAAATTCTTAGATCTGTTCCTCAAACTTCAAACCCACACTTCCTGGATCACATTTCATTGTCTCACCGGTACCTGAAGCAACACCAACGCAGCCCTTCACATTGTTTCTTTTTAAAAAACTGGGCCGTTTTTGTTCTTAACACCCACTAAGGAGGCAGCATTTTTTTGACACTGCTATTATTGGTGTGAGCAGAGCATTAGTAAGAGTAGTAGCAGAAGGAGAAGGACAACTGGTAGGAAGCGTAAATCATACTGTTCACATCTGCATATGGGACACAAACATTCCAGCGTCTGCCCACGTTCGTACACGCCGACAAACATGTGAACTACAACTGTAATATAAACAGAAGGGCCTTTAGCATACAACACCTTCCTCCCTTACACCCTCAAACTGGATAAGGAACCCCCCCCCCCCAACAGGGAATCAATCTTCATTTTAGACAAACTCATCCCAGAGATGATACATGAATCTTTAGTGTTTCGACTCTTGAGTTTAAACACTGCAGCAAACCCCAGAGGGCACCAACTAAAACCGCTGACTAAAGCAGTGGCTAGATAAGGACGACAGTGGTCTTCTTTATCATACTGCACGCCTCTCAAAAGTTTCTTATACGCCATTCTCTCCCTCTCCCCCTCTCTCCCCCTCTCTCCCTCTCTCTCCCTCTCTCTCCCTCTCTGTACAGACTACCCCTGCTCTGGGATGTTGGGGATGGTGTCAGGTCAGATCTCAGACGCTCAGATCAGCGCCTCGTCTTACGCCGACCGGGGCTGGGTGGCTGAGAACGCCCGCTTGTTGACGGGGAGGTCGGGCTGGACCGGGCAGCAAACCAAGCAACCCTTCAGAAATGAATGGCTACAGGTGGGTTCACAACTCGGCTGTCATATTTTAAAAACAGGGATGGTGAGTTTAGTGATCCATCAGTTAGTGAATGTTCTTGAGCAAGACCTTGACCTCAATCATAAATTTAACTCCAATAAAACTACTGTAACCTTGATCCCTCCCTTTTGTTTTTTAACTGTCTAATACAAGATTATAACGTTTGTTTTTAGGCATGAATCAGACACACTGATACACAAAACTTTAGCCATATCAAAATAGGATGTCAATCAGTCTGTAATCAGACAGTTTGTCTGTTACCTTCAGCTGACTAACTGTTCGCTCTCGTCCTCCCTGGCAGGTGGATCTGGGCCAGGAGAAGATGGTGAGCGGCATGGTGATCCAGGGAGGGAAACACCGCGACAGGAACGTCTTCATGAAGAGGTTTAAAGTGGGCCACAGTCTGGACGGAGAAGAGTGGACCATCGTCAAGGAGGACAACACCACCAGGCCAAAGGTTGGTTTGCTTATACCTCTTTCCAACAGAAGACACGCGCTGCGTTTTACTGCTGCCACAGGTTGCTGCTCCGTATTGTAATTCCATACATATTACTGATAAAATTACACAGAGTCACATTTACAGACGTAAAGCTGAGTTTCCTCGGATCGTTGTCTCTCTTCTATTCTCTCTTTTTTTTGGACACATGAGTGGATCCGTTAAATGGTGTTTAAATGTGAAAATGTCAATTAGAGCCTCAACCCTAAGAGACGCGTCTCTCTTTTTGGCAGTTAAATTTTTATTAAGCCGGGTTTTATGTGGCCCACGTCCAACCCCGGCTGAGAGAAGGGCTTCAAAGTCAGGTTGGATGACAAGTGTTGACTCTTTTAAGTTCAACTGCCAATCAGTGTTGGAAGAAGTATTCAGACCCTTATAAAAACACTCTCTTGCACTACGTGTAAAAGTCATGCACTCAAAATGCTTATTTGCACTACAGGTACTTGTCAAAATTCAGTTCTACCTCTCTGTAATGTAGTTTTGTATTAAGGTGTCGATATATTTCTAAGTTCATAAAGATTGCAACTGAAAAGCTTGTAGGTCTCTCAGAAGTCTCATGTGAACTGCTCCACTAAAGTAGATCTGCTTCTACTTTTTTGTATTTTTTTCGTATATCTGTCCCGTTCAGTGGCAGTACGGTGATACACGCCAATACAGATCAACGGAAAGTAAATTACAAGAAAGCCAGATAAAAGGTTGTTGACATGAAAATTGCTGTAATCTGTAATAATTCCAGAAAGCCAACGGACAGACGCTGGACTTGCCGCAGTGCTGCTTCTGCAGTGAAATGGTTAGCACCCAAATTACAGGCTGCTATTCATGTGAACTCGAACAGTGCTGTCTGTTGAACGCGTTTGTCTGATGTGCTCAACAAAATCTTCACATGAAGAAAAATAAAGCTCAAGGGGAATTAGGGTTGTTGTTGTTGTTGGAGCAAATAATATTGGGGTACAACAAATGAATACGAACTACATAAAGAGAGAAAAGAAATGAGGTTACACACAGAGACGGACAGTTTATGGAAAGCATGAAGTAAAGTTACAGTATTCTCATGATGTGCAAATAATGACAATATTACTGAGGCCAAGGCCAAATGAGGCAGTGCTCTATGTGCCGCACCTCACATATTTATCTATCGATTGATTTGTTCCTTCACTCATTCACTCAAACTTTTCAGCGATTCTTGACAACAGATCAGAGTTCCCAGAATTCTCATGTGGTGTCGTTAACGTCTGTGCTGGTGCTGCAAGGATACAGTCAGCTGTAATATGGTAATCAACGTGCGGACAGCTTAAAAACCTTCTAATGTTATTCCTCTATGATTCCCTCATCAACAAATTTAGCATTAATGTAGCATCCTAAAATGTGTGTGCCAGAAGAAAATATGTAAATATACTCTAAGTCATTTTGGCCATTATTTATTTCAATTTATAAAAGATATATCTATGTATATGTAGTACTTTATAACTCATATTAAACACTCCACTTTTTTGTATGTTTTCTGAGCACTGTTAGGATTTCTCACACAATGACAACTTGACAAACCATCAGATGGTGAAGATTGTTTATCATGATCAAAAGCTCCAGAAAAGCCACTAAATGGCCCTTGTAGTGAGGCCGTTTTCTCAGTTGGTTATGAGTATGTTTATTAGATTTATTATTAGGCTCAGGCGGCATCATGTGTTAGTTCAGCCGTTCTGGTTTGTCCAGAATAAACAAGAAGATTGTGTGGTTGGCAGCATGAGAAGTGAGTGACTGAAGGAAAAGAGCGCCACCTACAGAAACTCCAACATCACCAACAGAAACTCCAGAGAAGATCACTGTTTGATTGACAGGAAGTGTCGGAGCAGAACAATGACAGCTTTGTACAAAAGATGGATCCGGCATCAAAATTCAAAGTGTCACAGTTGACCACTTGAAAGACATTATAAAACCGGAATTTAACATATATATATATATATATATATATATATATACAGTATATGTTTAGCTCTTGGTTTGTAACTGTTCTTAGTGATTTAAGTGACTTTGATTCTCATCCCCAAGAGGAAATTCATGTCATTGCTTTAAAGACCCGACTTCCTCTCCTTGCCCGGCCCCGTTGGTGCGACATCCTCCTCTATGTGTTCCAGATGGCGGGGCGGAGGACGAGGTTAGCCACCAGACTCCTGCTGATTTGCTGCAGACGGAGCTGTAGATGCTCCTCTGTCTCTCCTCTCAGAGCAGAGACTCTATGCTCTGTTTCCTGTGTCTTTTTATAAAACCTCATCAAAAGACGAGGCAGGAAGGCTAAGTGAGGCCTGGCCACTGCATGTATTTATATATGCATGGGCACAGTCACATGCACACACACACACACACACTCTGTACATACTGTATGTGCTCATGCATAAAGATGAGTGTGTATATGTACAGCAGGAGACCGGCCAGTTGGTTAGTTTACCTTAGAAGAAACTCTGAAATCCTGAGAGAGAGACACTGGGTTTAATAGAACACCTGACCAGCTGTATGTTAGTAAAATGTAGTAGTGATTAAGTAGCAGTAGTAAGAAGTAAGAAGGACGACCTTTTAGAAATCCAAACTTATATTTTCATGAAGCTCTATTGGAACTCTATTTCTCTTATAATTAGTACCAAAATGACTTGGTCTTTCTTAAAAATATGGTTGTAATTTACAGTTAAATAGCAGATAATTTAAAAGGAAATTAGCTGGAAAGTACAGGAAAATGTTACCACGCTTTGTGTCACAGTTGTGTAATTTCCTTGCACATTTGTAGGAAGTTTCCTGAAATGAAATGAAAGTTGGTGCAACTCTTATTGGAAACATTATTGTTCATATGTGCTGGACTGTATGTTTACCTGTAGACACATTTAACATTTTTGCATGTTCAGCTCATCTGCTGTGCAGGGGCTGAAAGACTCTCTGGGTTACATTAGTAATTAATTCACTGGAACTGTACCAACTGAACAGTGTCTCTATTTCTCTCTATTAATAGGCCTAGTACCTAATGACGTATTTAGTTCTCTCCAGAAAATGACTAGGAAATTATTTGTAAATTGCAGAGCATTAAAATAAAGCTTTACCAAATGTGCATAGTATACAAATTCTTGGGAAAAATGACTTGTTATTTGTGAAGTTTTTTAATTGTGAATTAGCATTAGTTAGCAACACTAATATTACTTTACCTGACTGTCAACATCAGTACATAAAGTCACTCTTGTTAATTGTTGTGTCACAGACAGTAATGCTCAGTGATAACAGAACACACAGATTTACAAACTGTAAATGAGTCAGAGTTATTGTGGAAGGCAAAATTTTATCCGTTGCCTCTGGCCAGATGTTAGAAAGCAACACTAAAATAGAATTTAAAAAAACAACATAATGTATCTGGTAAATTGAACATGTTCAAAGGAGCATGAAAAACAAACATCATGCCCAAGATAGTACAGTAGAGTTCAGTGCACATGCACCAATAAATAATGTAGCAATAAAAAAGCTGCATTCATTTTTGTATTAACATATATCATTTGCCTGTAAGACAGGTGTCTCCCCTGGTCAGTTTTTAAATATATAAACAGAGAAAGTAACATATGATCCTTTTTTTTTTTTAACACACACGTACTGAAATGAGATACTGAGATGTCACATACCTGTTGTTGGACAATGACAGTAAGTGCTCAAGAGTTAGCACTAATGGACAGTTTGAGTGTATTTCTTATTCCCAGATTCAGGCTCAAACCTTGGCAGCTGAAAGAAAAGTTCTCTCTTCCTTCCAAAAACAGTCACATCATAGCACCGACCCTAACGCCACAATGCAGCCTTTAATAAATCAGGCCTAAGGAAACTTTAGCGGTTCAGACAGGCAGGAGCGTGTTTGGTGTTTGGCGTCCCACCACTTGGCTCCCAGTGTGACAGTAACCGTTTTCATCTGTGCTGCTTCCATGTTGGAAATATGAAAGGATGACCTCTGGTTTTGATTTTCTGGCTTTTGCTTTTGTTTCCTCCTTTCATTTAGTTTCAGCTTCTTATCAAAGTGACCTGTGCCTGATCAGAGCCAGACTTAGACCCAAACAGTATTGTTTGTTTTATGCATGACAGGCACCGAATGGATGGGCTTTACGTTCAATGAAATAATAACTGTAGAGTTTAGCAGGGAAAGAACAGTCAATATTTTCCACTATTCTTTGATTTACCACTTAATAATTTACCTTATGACACCATCTGATTTATCCTGAGAAAATGAAAGCAGATTTCAGCAGAGGTCCTAAAAAAAAGAAATAAATTCAGGACCTCAGAATCCCTTGTTTTCAATGAAATATAAACTGAAGTGACATTACATCTCTCCTGCGATAGAGGAATTATTTCCCTAGTTCCCCTGTTCTTTAAATTGGCTAAACTGGTCTCACATGTCATTGTAACGTACATTAGAAAAGCCTTTGAGCTCCGTACCTTGATGACTTTTGCAGGTCCCTCTGTAAACTACATTTGTATGGCACTGGAAAATTAACACAAAGGACAGTGTGTTTTGCAATTCTATTAGTCGGGAATTTTTAAATTCCCGACTAATAGATTTAACTCAATACTAAACCCTTTGTAAGAGAATCATAACTCATCCTGAGCTCTCTAATGGGCCCAGTCTGGTGACCTCTGGTTAAACTCAAGAGACATTAATTCAGTCCCTGACATATTTGTTTCTGTCTTTTCCCTCAGATATTCACTGGGAACCAAAACCACGACACCCCAGAGCTGAGGTCCATGGGACCACTACTCTCCCGCTTTGTCAGGATCTACCCGGAGAGAGCCACCACCGAGGGCCTGGGCCTCCGACTGGAGCTGCTGGGCTGTGAGCTGGACGGTTAGTCACGTTTTAGTGTCTGCACTGCCTTGAAATAAGTAAATAGTATAAATATATAGTATGAATAAAATATTAAAGTAGTATTGATATTCATATTTAAAGCAGGTAAGATTCATGTCATAAAGTAACAGTTTTAAAGCCAACATTACACACAATAACAAGAAGAGCAAGTTTAAAGTGGATCAGCTTAGTCTGGAGAACGTTACTGTCACCCCTGAGGCAATTTGTCTCAGCTTATTACGTTTTAATATCATGATATTACACCATGGCTGATATTAAAGCAGAGCACTCCTGTGGCTTCTGGCTTTGGCCGAGTTGTTCTTGGTTGAGAACAGTGCTCAGCTTTCACAAACCGTAACCAGTGACACACAGAAACGCAGCTGAATTACAACAAGCGATGCTTCACCATACATGGTCGAGGTAACTCAGGCAGAATGAGACTGCAGGTGGTTACTGCTGCTGCATGTGAGGTTTTTTTTGGGAAGTCAAGCAGCAACTCAGAAGCCAATACTCATTTAAGCATAAATGTCTCGCGCTTGGATTGAGCCTTCAGGGCCAGATATTGTCCAAAATAGAGAGTGGGCAACAGACATGCACACAGTTCTGTTTATACTACATCAGATGTCTCTATAGGTGGACATGTTCACACTGGTGCAGACAAGTTAGTCATGAATTTTAGGCTACATGCAGAAGGTGTACGGAGACCTCAGTGGACATGGGTAAATTATGAAATACAGATCTTTGCAGCCATGTGGATGCAGAAAGCATAAATTGCACTTAAAATTACACTAGATAGAGCCACACAACCCCATTCACATTTGATAACATCATATATATAATAGGTAATGAAAGCAGGAAAAAACTACCTAGTGACACACAATGTTTTAAACACTGCAGGAAGCCAGAAAGGTGTAAAGAATAACACACACTTGAGGTATTTGACATGCGCCTTAACAATGGAGACTGTTGACTCCCATAAAAAACGACCCCATAGTGACGTTTTATTGTTGAGCGACTTCCAGCGGTCGTGTGAGGCAGCATCAGTCTTTTCAGCAGAAGCCACAAAACGACGTGTTTATACTCAGTAGTGTAGTGTAGTGGCTTTTGTAATTATGACATGAAGGAGGTGAGGTTGTTATAGCAACAAAGTCCACATGTGAAAGAGGAAGAGGAGGTTGTGGTGGATGGATGGGTTGACACAGAGACCGCTTTTTGTTTCCCATTTCCCACTAAGAATCAACATTTTTCCTTTTAACCATTAGCGTGATCGTTCCGTAACCCCAACCACATGTTTATTATAGTAACCATGACAACACAGGTCCTCTAACCTTTACATGAAGTACTTAAGTACTTTGTTTTTGGGCCTAAACCTAACCAAACATTTACTATAGCTTTGTCACATCAGAAAATTATTTCAGTTTATCTGAGCAAATTCAGGGGAGGGACTAATGATCTATATGGTCGTTTTCTATTCAAGCTGACGCGTTCGGGACGATCTCAGCCACTCTACCTTAACTACTTCCATGTGCCTGCTACGAGATGTGGGTGTCGATGCCAACATTTAAGGACAGCGGGAAAAAAATTGTTAAGGTGAACTGAAAATGTTCAACATGCAAGCAGCATTTTCAAGATGTATTGGCATTCATGCGCACGTGGCCTCAATCAGTCATCCAGTCATTAGACGGTGAACTGCTTACACTTCAGCCTGCTTATCTGCAGTGTTTGGTGTAATGAGGGAGAGGGAGCGCGCGGAGAGCGAGCAACATGAAAGGCTGACGCATGCCATGGCAGGCTGCTATCTCTGCTGCTGCAGTGGTCAGAGAGAGAGAGAGAGAGAAAAGGAAAGGGGAGGGAGGGCTCCACCTCCCACAGTTAGGTGAGGGAGGAACAGATGAGGGGAAGAGGGAGGCTGCCTGGCGGAGTGTGAGTGTCTGGTTGCCCTGAAGGGAGAGCGATAAGAATCAGGCAAAGCAGGCGAGATTGCAGGGTGTGTAAGTGTGCGAGCGTGCGTGTGTGTGCGTATGTGTGTGTGTGTGTGTTGGGGGGTGGGGGCAGAAATAAGGGCAGGAGAGACAAGGAGCAGAGATCGGAGATTAACTTCAACCCAGCAAGACACAGGGGATCAGAGGAAGTCCTTGGCCTCTTAACCCTGTTACCCTGTTAAATGAACTCCCCGAAAACCTCAGAAGCTCTCTGTAGCTTATAGCATTTCTATTGTGTATAATAGAAATAAAAACATGCAAAGTGAAATATTTGTATGTTGAGAGGCGAGAAGCAGGACAGAGATTGTGACAGCAGACTGGCGGCCAATGTACTGTACAGCATGGTATGAAATTAATTTAGTCAAGGCAAGTTTATTTATATAGCACCATTCAGACACAAGGCAATTAAAAGTGCTTTACAGAAGCAGGGAAATTACATTAAAAATAAGACATACAATCCAGCTCTTCCTCTGAAGTCCAATAAAAGTAAACCAGTCCATATGCAAAATGAAAAGCCTTTATATATCCAAAAGGAAAACAGAAGAAACAGTCCTTAAACACTCCTTGATACCACTAAACAGACAAACTGGAATAAGAAATAAACGTATAAAATGAAGCAACTGAATTCAGGGATGCTTCCAGAGGGTTTGACAATTTTAAACTGGTTTTAAAATTTTTATTTTTCCAGGATATAGAAGGTGTGTAGCTGTGTAGTATTACTGTAAATCTGTTGGGACTACAAGGCTTACATTGTATATCTGTCAGGACCCACTGATTATCATTGTGTGTGTGTGTGTGTGTGTGTGTGTGTGTGCGCGCGTGTGTGTGTGTGTGTGTGCGCGCGCGTGTGTGGGTGTGTGTGTGTGGAGGTGGTGGGGGGGGTTGAAAGAAGTGAGAGCAAAAGGGGGTAAAAATAAAAAGTGCTGCATATCTGTGTCTGTCCCAGATGAACACAGTTTCACTTCAAAAGGAAAGAACAAAGACACACACACACACACACTGTCACAGGAGACATGACACAGACTGAGACACTTCAGTCAGTCTGCTTAGGGTACTTACACACACATATGTGCACACTCAAATGCATACAAACCATATGTGCACACTGGAAAAGACATACAGATGCACACACTCATACCCATCAGAAATTATGGCCAATTATCCAAATCACAGCCTTCTTTCACCTTGATACTCACTGAGGCTGTTTATCAGTTTATCATTAATGTGTATAATGATAAAGCTTTGACCTCAAGTGTTAAATAAGCTGATTAGATGCTATTAAATAATTAACAAGTACTCAAGTTGACATGAAAAGCCGTTTTAATATAAGGTGCTAGATTTCAGATCACTTTAGCAGTAAAGTCATTTTATCTGTTATCCGTCTAATTAACCTATGGGTCTTAAGTTGTGGTGGAAATGTAAACAGAAATGTGTTTCTTATTTGCAAAATGAGAAATAACAAGAAGCTGTTGTCACCCTTTGGTTTTCATACAGTCATTTGGATTAAGCGAACAACTCTTTGTGTGTTTTTCCCTTAGAGCGGCGAATCCTACAAGTAGCGTGATACCTGGTTCAACAAAAACATCAGGATGCCAATTTAAGCTACAAAAACAAGAGGAGAAAAACAAACAAGCTTACAGTGTGTCTTCAATCAGTTTGATGCTGCTTTGAGTCAAATCAGAAGCAACTCTACTCTTAAAACCACTCTGTTGTGAGAGCAAATCTCCATCCCACTCAAAACGTTGCAAACACGTTTAATTACATGCAGACCATCTGTGATTTTTACATAGCCTACATATGCTAATTCGAGTTCAGTTTACTTCATTTCCATAAAAACACATCACCAGACATCAACTGAATTTAACAAGATACAAGAGGTTTTTCCGTCATTATTACTTTGGTCCTTGATGGGGAAACGAGTGCCGGCTCTCAGCCACTTCAATCTTCAGATAAATTGAGACACTTGAGTTTTGTGCAGTTATTGATGAGAGAGTTCTATATTCAACCTGATATGTCTTTCCTCAAATGAGTCACAACTCTCTAACATAAATAAGTCAAAGCCAAAGGTCTTATTACACTTGAAATGTTATTACAATGCACAGATACCTCTTACATTTAGTTAAATGTAACCTCTTGTCTTTGTACATCCGCTGGGGTGATACATGATCTGACTATTACCTGAAGGCTCGGGCCCACCACACAGTCTGCTCTTTATCTTTATTTTCAGTGCTGCTTAGATCTGTATCTCAACTTTCTTCACGTTTCAGTTAGATCTTAACCGAGTCCTTGCCTTTAAGCAAATCTTTAGTATCTCTAAGGGATTACTTCCTGGTTTGAAGACTTACATGTCATGAAAGTGATATATTGGCCCTTTTAGACCATAATCCCCCAGGAACCTAGGATCAAAAGTTCCTCTTGCAGTCTTGTATGCATTTCCATATTCAGCAACTTATGAACTGTAAATCAGTTTGTTAGTTAGATTGATAATGTAATAAAAAAGCAACAGCTGCGTTAGAGATCTTTTTTTTTCCTTTTTTTTTTGCATGCAACAAGCAGCAACACTAACCTGACACGCCAGATGGTTTGTTACACTGAACCATCTGGGAAAGCTTCGTAGGAAACAGTTTGGAAAAGGGCAGGAGCTTTCAAAAAAATAAATATTTGGCAGGTGATTGGATGAACCATCTGTCTATCATATGACGTAACAGGACAGCATCGAAGAGGAAACACAACACAACAACAAGCCGCAGTCTGAGGAGCTTTGGAAACTAGTTAGCATTAGATTAGATTAGATTAGATTAGATTAGATTAGATTAGATTAACTTTATTAATCCCACAACTGGGAAATTCATTTACCACAGCAGAAAAATGCACATTTATAGAATTAACATCTATGGAAATATACAACAAAAATATACCAAATATACACTAATAAATACAATATACACAATACACACGATATGTACATGAATAAGTGCAAGTTTGCACATGGTCAGGAAGAGCAGGAGTTGTGGAGTCTGACAGCTGCTGGAATGAAGGACCTGCGGAACCTCTCCTTCTTACAGCGAGGATGTAAAAGTCTGCTGCTGAAGAAGCTACTCAGAGACCCTACAGCGTGTCGATTATTGTGGTCGAAAAGCACAAATACCAAAACAGTTGCTTCTCCATAGCCACAAGCGAATAACTTGGGCCCTGGTAAGATGAATTCTAGCTTGCGAAAAAATCCAGCTGCCTCTTAAGGTTACAACAACACTTTGACCTGTCTCCAAAGTAGCAATAATCGGCTCAGCTTCTTGTTATTGTCAAATTCCTTTTCAAAGAGCCCTGTCAAGTAAATAAGAAAATACCAAAAATTAAGAACCATAACGATTTGGTCAATCAGACTGATAGCAGATTAGAAAGCAACAGGTTTGTTACAATTATTCTCTCACCAAGTCTGCAACAAAAGAAGCCTCACACTGTTGTTTCTCCATGTTTTTTTTTTTTTTTGTTTTGTTTTTTTTCTGGATATGTTTTTTCCTTGTTGTGCGTTGTGTGACCAGTCAGTGGAAACTCTGTCCCAGTAGTTCCTGGGTAATCAGAAAGTACGTTTTAAATTTAGACCCTTGTTCCTCCAGTGGAAAGGCAGCTCCTGAGTTGTAGGTCTCTTCCCAGTCCCATAAACCTCCTAGATGCAATGACGTATAGACCAGAATAGATGTACACTGACTGAGCTAATACAACAACCTACCTACGGACACACACTTTTACCCTGCAAACCACTGGGCCTGTATTGTTTATAATGATTTAATGTGTGAGTTAACCACGCGTTGAGCTTTTAGGTCTTTTAATGTTGGTAAAGATCTTCGTTTTTTTCACTTTCGACGTTTCTAATTTCTTGTCTCTCTATCCAGCTCTCTCGTCAACTTCATCTTTTTTTGTCTCACTCACACACTGTGTCTTTTCTATTTCCCCACTCAGACATTACAACTACAGCCCCTCCCACCACGCCCATGGCCTCTACACTTCCCATGACCACGTTTGGTGCAACCACCACAGCACCGATCACCGTACCGGGCACAGCACTGGCTACTGACTGCGAGGAAGGACAACAGGACTGTGGCGGCGAGACTGAGGCGCCTGACGACTACGACCTAGCGACAGGTAAACCACCAGAACTCCCTCTACTTTGTTCCCTCCCTCCTCCGTGTGGAAAGGTAAAAGAATACAAGGTAACAATGCAAAATGAGAAAATAGACGTAAAAAAAACTGAACAAATTTTTGCATTGGAATAATTTATGTGTGTCTACTTGCCGAGTCTTTTTTAAGAAGTGATATGAAATAAAACTCTCTTGCATGTATTACTTCTTTTTCATCCTGTACCAGTCATCTCTTTCATGTCTACTCTGTATCTTCTGACTGAAAACTTGTTGGACTTAGACCATGAAAAATTCTCCCTTATCTTCCCTCTTGCTGTTAAAGTTTTGACTGTGATTTTTGTCAAGCACGTCCATGTTTAAAAATTCCGCTTGATCTTCCCTTTTGCTTTCACATGTAATCAAATCCATTATCCTGATTCTCTGAAGTTTGAGAACTTTGACTGCTGATAGAAAGATTTTCTCTAAAACATTTGATATTTTCTGAATTGCTGTGCAACGCAACATGAAAGCTTGGTATTGATTTTCTTTATGAACTGAGGTGTGTTGAGGGTGTGTTGGCATCTGTGTGGGTGGGACCGGCCTTGTTGACCTTTGACCTCACTTTGACTGTCCCATCTGTTGATAGCAGGAGGCACCACAGCGGCTGACCCCACCATAGACATACCAGGTGAGGATGTCCGCCGCCATCTGCTCCCGTGTTTACAAACCTCACCTGTAATTTATTCCCCTCCTGTCCTCATCTACTCTACGAACCTTTTGTCTTTTTCATCTTCTTCCGTCTTTATCTTTTCCATTTTCTCTATCTTTGTAGTAACTTTAAAGTTTACAGGGAGATATACAAATGAATGTGCCAGTGCAGGGCCGCCAGATCAGTGCATTAATTCAGCCAGTGGTCCCATCGTTCAGTGTCAGCAACAGTACTGAACGCAATCACAAAGAGCAATGAAACTGACTTCCATGGGAGTAAATGGATTTTTCATCACCCCAGCTCACAAATTAGTCTCTCCCCCCAATACTTCTCGGCCCCGACACGACTGGACTGCAGAGAGAAGAGAAGGGCATGTTAGATTTACAGTATTGTTAACATTGTTTGTTTTAAATCATATTTTTTTGGTCAAGTTAATCCACTTGAATTGATTTACCAGGGGGAGACAGATGGAGACAAGTGAGAAAAGACAGAGAGAGATAAAGACATGCTGAGACAGAGAAAGGTTAAACAGGGCAGGAAAAAGAGACAGAAAAAGTAAAGATGTGAAGAGAAAAACAAAAACCTTAACAAAAATCCGTTACTTCTTGTAGTTAAAAGCAATACAACATTTGGAGCTGGTTTATGGCAAGTTTATTCCACTTGCTTGAAATTAACAGCAAAATGTGGCAGAAACGGAAACAACAGGGCCAGCCCTATAATCAGGTCTGTCACTGACTGACTGACTGACTGACTGACTGATCAAGTTGCACCATTGGGCAGCTGGCCAAGTGTCTTTCAAAATGATTTGGTGCAAACAAGCAGTGTTGCCAACTTAGCACCTTTGTCACTACATTAACAAACTTGTCAGACCCCTGTAGCGACTTTTTTTCAAAAAAACATCTAGCAACAAATCCAGCGACGAAATCATAGAAATCTGAAAATGTCTTCTTCTTGAGAAGTCAAAAAATCCTGAAATATCGAGAGGCTGGAATGTGAAAATATTTTTCAGTTACAAATGCAGCAGAGGTAAAACTAAGAGACATGGTGGGAAAATATTACACATTTCCAAAAGCCATTCACCTAAAATAAATCACCTCATATAGTGAGACCCTGAGGTGGGCTTGCCTCCTCACTGCAACATTCAAATCCAAATGCAGTGATTTGTTTTGGTCATCTGTAGTTTTTTTTCCCACTGCATGGACATCTTAGCATCGTGTCACGGTTTATCATCCCCTGTGAATACACCAAATTCAATACATTTGGAGTAAACTGCCAGAGTGAGAGGAAGAGGGATGAATAGGCAGAAAATCTTAGCATCGTGTCACGGTTTATCATCCCCTGTGAATACACCAAATTCAATACATTTGGAGTAAACTGCCAGAGTGAGAGGAAGAGGGATGAATAGGCAGAAAAGGTAGAAAAATGGTTGCAGTGACAGAGAGAGACAAAGAAAGAAAGGAGAGGGAGAGCCAGCAAGAGGACTGAATAGAGAAGGGAGAGAAAGAGACAGGGTGAGAGCGGTGAAGAGGTAGAGGGAGAGTGAAGGTAAAAAGGGAGGAACGGATAGAGGTATAGTGAGAGCTGGAGAGAGAGAATAAAGGCCTCATGGGTCTCAATTAGCCGAGCTGAAGTATCGCGTGAAGACAGCTTGGGGTTGGGGTGGGAGGTGTTACCGTGCAGCTCCACGGTCATCTCTGCATCCTATTAGACTCCCAGTAACAACATGTCCAGTGTTCAGAGATCTCTGCATTCATTTGGAAGCTGTGGTGAACCGCTGCCGCCAGTCGACTGCTGGCATAGGCAGAGAAGAAGGGAGGGAAATGTAGTTTTTTTTCTCTCTCGCTCTCTGTTTGGGGTTTTTTCGGGGCCCACATCCGCATGTTGGTGGCACCACACCCTTCTCCTTCTCTCTCTCTCTTGATGTCCTGATCCCAAACATATGTATGTGTTGGCGCTGCTTTCCATCAGCGGTGATGTTTCAGTTCCTGTGTTTCACTGTGGCTGTGGAGGAAAATGCCCTGTAGCGCAGAGCGACATATACAATCACAATCTCCTCTATGTCTCTCTCACCCCATTCCATCTGCACAAGCCCTTTGTTTAGTGCGATATGTTTTCCACAAGCTACACAATTTATACTGAGTGTACAATACAGCAGGAACAGCTTTGTAATATTGATGCTACAAGGCTTGCAGTTCTTTTTTCAGGCTGTCTCATCTCGCGCTCCTAACTGAAGCGGATTAGTCAATGAAAACAGCTCAGCATCACAGTCTCTAGCCTTGACTTGTCACTGTATAACCTAAGAAGAGGTCATGCAGTTTGCCACATAACAGCTTCTTAAGAACTATGCAGCAGGTACTGCTTCTGGAAACACTTGATTTGTCTCTCTGGATGGTTTTAAAGGAGCAGATAGAGGCGTGTTACTGTGACAGCTGCAATGTAAGGTTTTTACATTAGCTAAAGTCCCCCTCCACTTAAGAATGTGTTGTGGTCATTGTCACTTCTCTTGGATGTTCACTGTGTGTGTTCAGAGTTTGACTAGAAGGCTGTTTGCACATTAATCTGCCGAAAGTGGAACTAGTTTGGAAGCCAATCCTGGTCCAACGGACAACTTTACAAAAGTGTGTTGTGGAAACTTGAAGCCTGGATTGCACATACATTGGCTTTCAGTGATGTAGGAGACATCTTGTATCCAGCAGTTAAACTTTTGAAATGAAAAATATTTGTATATATATAGATCATGGATTACTTAATGAGAGAGGGGGCGTAGAACTGTTCACAGGAGAGCACATGTACACCTACTGAATCTCAACAATGCAACTTACTGAAATGTCAAGCAAGCTGATTGGCCGATTCAAATCGTGTGGGGAGGCTGGTTTGAAACAGAGAAGAAAAAAAGTAAATGCCTAAAAAGATGTATGCGGAAGTATAAAAAAGAAATGACCATGCCACGCACACATCTCTGAAGAAGCGTTGTGCACGTTCTCCTTCGTGTAGCCATGAGAAACCCGCGACACGTATATGACTGAAAGAGAAGGTTTCTCGCGTTTTCTTATGTAAAAATTGGCATTTTTAGGGAGCAGTGCTTCTGTTTCAACCTGCATCAAACATATTTGACAGTGTCGGCTGGTGGGAAGCAGGTGAGGGATCACTGCTCTAGCTGTGTTGAAGAGTGTGGTGGGATCTTGGCTGGAACACGAACCTCTAGACGTCTTATGAAGTCGGGTGCAGTCGGGTGAATAAAGCGACGGGTGACACATCACGTATTGGTTAGGCCTCATCCTGGCTAACAGGGAGCTTAGCACAATTAGCAGTACCGTGTTTTGGGAAACATGGAAGAACTCCAGAGCTGAATAAATCAACAGAGAATTCACAATCAATCTAATATTAGATTAAACATCCAGGCAATTTATCAGCTAAAGTTTGTAGTTTCCAGCTTCTAACTACAGTTGTTTTCTCTTTACTGCAGCGTACGTATGGTTCGCCTGCAACTTTGAGTTCTTGTCGTTCTGCGGCTGGACCAGAGAGACCGGTACAGGGGCCGAGTGGCTCATCCAGACCATCGAAGCACCTGCCATCCACAGAGGGCCGACCCACGACCACAGAGGTACGAGACGCGTGTTCAAATTTGTGTTCGAAGGTTTTTTTTTGTTTGTTTTTTTTTGTTTTTTTTTTTTACCAGTGCCACTCGACAGATGCTCGGGGAGAGCACTCTGCATGCAGCTGTTGAAAAGCCTGTCTAACCCTCTTTTGTTAGAAGTTGGAGTATTTTTAACAAAGCTTTAAATAACACTACACTCTCAGTGCTGCTGGGAATTTACAACAATACGTATTTTCTGTTTAAAGAAATGAGGGAAAATATGCATGTTGTCTAGAAGGAAATCCCCCTTGGACACATAACCTTATTCCTGCTCTGAAGGACAGAGACAGTGAACATGGAGAACCATCACTGAGATAATGTTGTGATGCCTGGAGTGAATCAGTTGCATTTCTTGAAACTTCAAATAGAAGTGTACACATTTCTAGAAGTCAGAGCACAGTGATGAAAACAAGACCTCCCCAGTCAAAGACACCAAAGAAATGAGACATTCATTCTGATTAGGACAGTTGCCAATTATAGGCAAATGGACCCAGATTATTTGTTTGTTTGTTTTTGTTTTGTTTTGTTTTTGACAAAGACAAGATTATAATCAAAAACATCCTTGGGCAATAATTACATGTCCCTTCCTTACAAAAATGTTTTCATAGGAAGTATGCATGAACTTTCAAATGAGAGTTAAGGACAACAATAACTTCCTTTCTATTTTTCTTAGGAAATCCTCATTTAAATTAAAAATCTCTTCTTTAAGAATATCCTTGTCAAGTTAACTAGCAGTAAAAATGAGTTACAGACAAACAACAAGATACAACAAGATATTCCATAAAATCTGAATTATACAGAAACACTGTTATTGCAATATAATAATGATAATAATAATAGTAATAATAATAATAATGATAATAACAATCTTTATTTATAGAGCACTTATACAGCAAAAACGTAGTTACAGACAATAGCAAAAATAAAATAGAATCAATAGAATCAATACATCTCAAAGCAAAGAGGACAGATAGAACAATTAACTGTCAAGAACATAAAACAGTACTGAGTCATTTTAAGAGAAATAAAACACTTCGAGGGAGGGTAAAACTGAAAAAGCTCTCAGATAAAAGCTCTTTTTAAGAAGGGACTTAAAGGAGATCACAGATTCTGCCAACCTGATTTCCTCAGGCAGATCATTCCACAGAACTAAGAGGTCCGAAATGTAACCAGGAGAGATGCCATGGAGAGTTTTAAAAGTAATCAATAAAATCTTCGAATCTATTGTGAAACATACTGGGAGCCAGTGTAGAGAGGCTAAAACAGGAGTAATGTAGTCGTGTCTCTTGGTTCTGGTTAAAAGCCTGGCAGCAGAGTTCTGTACAGTCTGGAGACGATCAATCGATTTTTGGGTAAGACATGTAAAAAGATTGTTGCAGTAATCCAGGCGTGATGAGATAAAGCAAGTAAAATGGTCTCTGTGTCTTTAAAGGTTAAAAAAGATTGTATTTTAGAAATATTTCTAGGATGATTGAAAAAAACATGTCTATTATAATCACACAGAAGATTTCATGGCAGAAACAACCTAAGTGACGCCTGAAAACAACCCCTGAGAACAACATAGAACCAGTGATAAAAATGACCCATCCAAAACAAGAACTAACGCATCAAGACTCTGAAATACACCAAAACATCAGCAGCATTGTAAAGAAGTGCAAAGAAACAGAACTATTCTAGTCTTTGTATAAACACGTTTTACCTTCAGCACTGACGAGAAGAGAACAGAACATGCAGATGCTCTGAGTCTTTAAACATTTTGAAAATGAATGGATGGCCTTGAAATACTTATATTGCACTCAGATTCATCAACATGCCTCCGCTCTCTGGCCTTCCCTCCATTCAAAGCTCCTGTGATGGATTTCTTTCCTTGTGGAGACAGCAGCAGCTCTAAAATGAATTATTTCACCTTGATTTTTTGACTGAACCAGATTACAAGTATAAAAAAATGAGCTCTTTGTGATGTCAAGTCAGATCTTTTCCTGAAGCCTGCTGCTGATGTCGAGTTCTTTGTTGTAGAAAAACCTTGTCCAGTCCTTGAGTTTGACATCTTTGGGAGCTGCAGAAATGTCACACTTAACAATTGCATTGATCTTTATGAAAAGATGGAAGAAGAGTGAAACCTTTGTAGCAGCAGAGATTTCTACATTACACAAACAAGTTAATGAAATGAAATGAATCCATAATGAAACCTTGAGAGTTTGGGAACCTGGTTGTCACGATACAGCTTGGTATCGGTTATATTAAGGCTTTTGTTCATATAAAAGCGACATTAATCCAAAGGGGTCAGTATATGCATTAATGTGATTACAAGCTTCCTTTTTAAAACGCAACACACAGTCAGCTTTTACCTTATCTTATGCTGCCCCCTGCAGGCAGACCAGGCAACTTCATCTACATGCAGCTGACTGACAGAGAGATGCCCAGTAAAATGGGCGAAGGCGAGGACAACAAGGAAAAGAAGGCAAGGTTGGCCAGCCTGCCCATCACGGCGCCGGACGCCGACCTGTGCATGTCCTTCTGGTATCACATGTTCGGTGAACACACGGGATCGCTTCACATCAACCAGAGGAAGGAGGCAGAGGAAGGCCAGACGCTGTGGATGGTCAGCAGTCGCCAGGGCAACCGCTGGAGAGAGGGACGAGTTTTACTGCCACATTCAAGTGTCTCATATCAGGTAATACAGAGTCCTGGATATGTGAAAACGCACAAACATGGGAGGGTGGGAGGAACTGGAATCTAGAAACTCAAAATTTTCCTGTGATACACTTTTTGGGTGTTTTTTTGTTTGTTTTTTTGCCACCGGGATGAGCCCCAGTCTCATTGACCCTGAACTGGATTAGCTTGTGCTGAGAATGTATGAAAAATTTGTCCATGTTTGATGCAAGTTTACCTTCACCTCATTTACTTTTTCTTTCCCCCATGGTAACAAAGAGCCTTAATAAGATCCTTTCAAGAAGAATAAGCATAACTATACTGATGAATCATGTAAAACAGTGGTTTTTCACCCGAAATCAACATAAATTTGTAATTTACTGATTTGTTGTAATTTCTACTGAGATTTTAACAAGTTGCATATTTGCACATGTAAATATGCCTTAAAAAATTTAGTTTGGTTGATAAGATTAATTTTGCTGAAAAATCTAACATGTTAAGCTGTGTATATAAAGCTTGTGTTTCAGTGAATGCAGATGACTGACTGACTTTGGGTTTTTTTTGCAGGTGGTGGTGGAAGGTGTTGCAGACAGACGCAGTACAGGTCACATAGCTGTGGACAACATCCAGATCATGGATGGGCTCAGTGCAGAGGAGTGCAAGGGTGTGTATAATAGTGTTAGATCTCACTTACACCAAAGATTTTAGTGTTATACTATTTAAAACACACTCAGTCCAGCTGCTGTTAGAACAGCAGGTTAATTCTGACATTAGTCTTTTTGATTTGATTTCTCTTACGTAATCAACTGTATGTTATTCTGTTCAGTTTAGTTTTGGGTTGTACACCATCGCTGACTTTAAACTAATAGCGTCTGCTTTTCTTTCCTCCAGATCCAGAAGTTCCTACGTCTCCGCCGACTGAGATCTTCATCCTACGTGAGTACATCTCTGACTCCAAGGAAAAACTTTGAATTGATACCAAAATAAAAAGAGTTGAGGGATCTCGCTTGTGTTTTCTCTTCTACAGTTTGCTTTTCTTCTTGAAAAGTCTTGTCTGTCCTCTCCAGAAAGTAAAATGTTTACACTGTGTGTCTTTGTCTCTGTCACATCAAATATTTCTTTGACATCTTAAAGGATCACATCATTGGATTTTTTTTTATATTTTGAAATGTTTACATTAATTTCCCACCTTCCAGGCAGCTGGTTCTTTCCATTTCCATTGACATGACACTGTTGAAATTGTCAGTTCATCATCAGTGCTTTCTCAGCATCAAGATCCTTATCCTTAAAGTCCCAAAACTAAAAAGCACATAATGCAAAATGGCCCATTCCATAATAATATGACTTATATTATTGAATCGTATCTATAGATTCATTAGTGTGTACATCATGTACAGTACTTTAATTAACGTACTTCATTACTTGCCACCACAGTTTAACCCCTAACCCCTAACTCTAACTCATTTATTTTCCTGTGAACATCATGATCCATGCTGAAGTGGTTGTGAGGAGGGTCTGTGTTGAAACCAGGTCTTTGGTGATGTGTTCACAGAAAATCTGACATCCAAGATTTAAGGTTCGACTGCCAGAAAAACATTCACAGGTCATTATATTGGGATAAAGTAAAACCAGAAGATGAACATGAGTGTTGTCTCCTGGAGAGAAGCTGAATGTGCCATTTGTAGTTTATGGTCCAGATCATGTTAAACCACCAGTATGGTCCTTTAAACCTGCAATCAGAGGCCTAATTTCATTTGGATGGAACATAACTTGTGTCCATATTTCTCTCTGTCTTGCAGCGATGGACTCCCTCTCACAGGAGACCAGTGAGCTCGGAGGCCCGGGCAACATGCTGAAGACCCTGGACCCCATCCTCATCACCATCATCGCCATGTCTGCGCTGGGCGTGTTCCTGGGCGCCATCTGCGGCGTGGTCCTGTACTGCGCCTGCTCGCAGGGCAGCATGACGGACAGGAACTTATCAGCCCTGGAAAACTATAACTTTGAGCTGGTGGACGGCGTGAAGCTAAAGAAGGACAAGATGAACGGACAGACTAACTATTCAGAGGCGTGAGGAGGAAACGGGAGACGGAGCGGAGACCGCTCCACGTGGACACATGATGCAGCCAATCAAGCAGGAGGAACACGGGATGGGGGCTGAAGCCACCAATGGGACGGCAGGGTGGGCTGAAAGTGAGCCGATGTAATTTTATTTCTCAGGAGCGGCGGTGGAAGGGACTGACCTGTAGGGGGCACTGTGTATAAAGAATCTGTACAGCAAAAAAAAAAGAAGAAAACTAAGGATTCTATTTGTTTTTTGGCGTGCTATGTTAATTTCATGTAATCACATGCTGGTGTTGAGACCAATTCAGATGAACGTATCGTTTGTGTACTTTTATGGAAAGATAAGATTTGATTTTTTTTTTGTTTGTTATTGCTGTCTCTTTTTTTCCAGATGTCATAGTTTCACAGAACGAGCAGAGTATGTGAAATTTGCGATTCTGATATCTGGGTCTTTAGCTAGCCATGTGTCCCTGTGTGTGTGTGTGTGTGTGTGTGTGTGTGTGTGTGTGTGTGTGTGTGTGTGTGTGTGTGTGTGTGCAGCGGGTACCATCCAGGCCCGTTGAACCTGCGTCTAGTTCCAACAGTGCCTTTTTTTTCCTCCAGTTTTTCCGTTGCCTTGTTTTCTGCTGGTTGTTTTCTCATCGGCTGGCGTTCCGTCCAGGGTTCCTACACAAACACGCAGAAAAACATTGTGATCATACAATTACACATTTTTTTTAGCATTGTCATGTACTGTCAACTAACACATGTTGGTGTAGACCTGTAGATCTTTCTTGCCTTGATGACGGTCGTACTGACACAGACTAAAAATGTTAAAACCCAAGTTAACTTTTAGGTTTTGGAAAACTTAAGAAAAGCTCTGGAATTTTGGAAAATGAAAAATGTGTAGGAGCCCTGAATGCCTCGTTTTCATGGCACATGACACATCCAACATATTGTACATAGGTTTTAATATATTTGAGCGCTTTTTTTTTTTATATATATATAGAAAAAGACACAAGTGCCGCAGTATCCTTTCTATGTTGGAATCAAACTCCCACCTAATCTTCAAGATTCTGAAAATGTACAAAAAATGTTGATTTTAACAGACAGAGACACAAACCTGTTGTTTGTGTTTCTTTCACAAATGTGATCTATTTGTCATTTTGTGAGTTTTGTTGTTGTGTTCTGGGAACAGGAGGGTTTTTGCAATGACGAAAACAGATTTGGGATTCTTGAGAAATGCCTCATGGGAAGGGACGCTTTGTGCACAGGGTAAAACAGACAGCCTCAGTACCACTAAGATGCTGACAGCATGTCGAAGACGGATCGTCAGGACTGAAATATTCTCACTGGCACACAAAATGACTGTTAAACCTTGAACCTGAAGTGCGTCCAGCAGTCCTGAGAGACACCAGAAAGAAAGACTGAAAGTGTCTCTCCTCGGGTCCGTCAGCGTCTTCTGCTGAGCGGACAGGATGTGGAAGCTTCTGAAAACTCATCAAGATTTAATGTTTGCCATGACAATGCTGTTCTCTGTCAATGTATCTTCAGTGTCGACTATCAGAGGAGAAATGTATGAATGATCTTTGATGGAAAGATCGAATTAGGTTCATCAACCCTAACAGGTGACTAATGAGTCACCAGGTGAGCAGGTGACTCATTGCTCCGACAGTGATCATGCTTCATAAGCCTATTTCCCTTCAGCTGCAGTGGTTTGAAATGACACACAGAACTAGTCACATTTTACATCCATGATGAGTTCACTACCAGACTACCCAACAGACATGCCCAGTAAACTATAGGGCTCTTTTTTTTTTTTATTATTAATTTTTGTTTCCTTTGACAGTTTAAAACAGGTGAAAATTGGATTTTAAAAATGTAACTTGCAGTTAAAGCACTGTGTTTCTTTTGTAGGATTCTGTTTCATAATCTGAATCTTATTTAACTACAAACCACATTTTACTCACCACTCTCTACATCCACCATTTTCTTAACTGTCAAGTTTCAAAAGGGTTTCCTCACTGTGAACTACTGTGATCAGTGTCCTCTTACTGCAGAAATTTCAACAGCTTCTGAGTCTGTGAGGGGCACAAAAATCCTGGATGAAAATCAGGTTAAACTTAATTCTGGGTATATTTTTTAGTAAACATTGGTTAAAAGCTCAAATCAATAAGCCTTGTGCTAATAATACTGCTTTGCTGTGTTTTAGCTTTTGCAGCTGAATGTGTTGTGATGCTGGTCGCTTGCTCATAGCACCGTTCAGGTGGGAGGAGTCTTGAGTCTCACACCGCACTGGTGTCAATGAACAACTCTGTTCACTCTGCAGTCATTTACGTCACAGATTGTACTTGCAAAGATTTTTTTTTTAAAGCCATTACACAGCTATGATGGACTGATATATTTATTAGCAACGGGGAGAACAGCGTTTGTCTCATGTTGCACTGCACTGTGGAGCTTACATCTGCCCATTTTTAATGTAGCATTACAGTATGTGGCATCATGACGGCTCAAAATGTGAAGTGAGACTGTCCGTCAGCATCAATTTAGAATCAATTCTCAGTGCTTTCCTTTTTCAAATCAGACATTTTTAAGTTTTTCTAAAGGAAATCCACCTCCTCAGTCGGGTCATCTGAAATCCTCGTCTGGTTTCAGTAACGCCTGAGCGAACATTTCCCATCAAATGGAGGTGCTCTGACTGTTGAGACACTCGTTATTCGCTCTTAATACCACACTGCTTCAATCGTTTTTTCTTTTCTCAGTAAAAGATCAACTGCGTTGTGTTTTGCCAGACAAGGTTGTGGGTGATCAAAATGCAATTTCAGTCTGACTTTACAGGCGGGGAATGTGTGTGTGTTCCCAGTGAGTCAGCCAGATATTAATAAAGCTCCTTCCCTTTTAAACAAGAAAGGATTCTGCAGCACTAGACATGAAAACAAATGTTGCACTGATATATTTAAAAAAAAAAATCTGTGTTTATGATGTTGATTTATGAAAAGAGAGAAAGGAGGTAGAAGAGGACAGTGTTATTGTTGCTTCTTTTTAACACGGTTTCAGATGACAGTGTTATAATTCTGAAATGTACAATTTACAGAGATGTTTTTCATTCTCGAAAAAGCTTATATTGTCTCTTTGAAACGTAACAATTTTATTTACTTGGTATAATATCACCTTGTCTTTTTGTACCGTCACTGATGTACGTGCCATTGTTTTATTTTTTTTCCCCCCTTGTATGACAAAAAAAAAATTATTTTCAAAACTGCTTCTGTAATTTTGCTGTCTCAGATCCAAAAAAAAAAAAAAAACAAGAAAGGAAATAAGAAAGTAAAAAAATGGAAAAGCAGTGAGGCCTTAAGTGACTAAAAGTATTGTTTGTACTTTGACTTTCTGGTCAGCACCCAGACTCATCCGTCTCTGTTGTCTCAGACTCTGATCATTGACTATTACATTCCAAAGAATTGGATCAAATAAATGTTTTAAGTAAAAGCTGCTCTGCTGTTTCTGTCCAACCTCAGAGAGAACGGTTTGTTTCCAAGGATCAGTGTCAGATAGCTCAAATATAACAAAAAAAAATTCACAGATTTGCATTAGTAAATTTGCATACACCACCATCTTAGAATTGCTGAATTGGCACATGGCTACAAACATCAGACTGACATTCATATCATATGGTCATTGTGTTCCTGTCTGCCTGGTTGCCATATCAGACTTTGACCACAGTGTGACAGTATTGCCACTAAAAAAAAAAACATCCATATATAACAGGAGAATGGTGCCAGAGTCACAAACTACCTGCATCACTTTCCTCATAAAACAGGGAACATGTTTTGTGACCTACATTAAGTGGAACAACTTTTCTCAGCTCAGTGAAGTCTAATGTCATGTGAACTTCAGTCTTGTGGCTTCTGGTTTACCTGAGGTTTCCTGCCCGAGTTTCTGCCACAGTACAACCCTCTCATAATCTGTTGGTTTCATGTTCTTTTTTCTCATATCTGGGTTGCAGGTGGCTTCAGTGCAGTCACCCTTTATGTAGCAATTACATACAGTGTCACACTATAATCTGCCTGTAGTTGTTTTAGGTTTCTTCAGTTACCAGTGTGTGTGGACCTGATGCTGAAAGCGAACACTCAGCCGACTCTCCCTGGACAGATTATCAGAGGTATGTGGCAGGATGAGTGTGCGGTGATGTAAAGATGTGCAGTGGAGATGGTGACTTCATGTGTCATTTGGCCAGCTGACAGCATCAGCTGTTACATTCCCATCACACATTATACAGTGATTGTAGAGGCTAAATGTGGGAAGGTGGAAATCAGATCTGAGCTGCTTCAATGTTTCACTGTAAAAGAGGGAAGTGTCTTTTTCAACATATGTATGTATGTTAGGCCGACTGTATAAAGGTTCCTTACTGATTATTTCTTTGTAGCTTTATGCTTCTTCTATTGGTTTTCCACAAAACTGGAATAAGTTAATATTTGATTAAAGAATGTTTTTGCTTATCTGCTTGTCTTTGCCAGATGTATATTGTCATAATGTTTCATTTAAGAGGAATTACATCATAACCTCTGATTTCTTTTCTTTACATCACACCAGCACAATTCATTTAACATGATTAGAATTATATTATATTTCTGAAACATTTAAATGCTAATGAAACAGCCTCATCCCACCTTTTTAACTGCTTAAAATCCATTTTCCTCTCTTATTTAATCATAAGTAACTATAGGTTTGTTAAAATCATCTTATTCTACATTGTCTGGCAGCATCTTCTATCAGCTTGTTTGACTTTTCATTGAAACTATATATTTATTTACACTGAGTGAAATATTCAAGCAAATATAATATATGTGGTGTTTATGTGTATTTTGGGATTTTAATTAGAGTTTAACATAAAACTCAGGTTAGGGTTTAAACAAATTTTAGCGGCACAGCATGAGTTCACACGGACAGACTCACTTGTAAGTTAGTGGGGTTTAAAAGGTTAGTTCTGTGTATCCAATGACTGGCACCACATGTAGGAGGTATAATGTGTTATGTCTGCTCCAGTCCTCCATGCCAGCACTTAATCACAACTATAGCTACTATTTCAAACCCAGACAAATGATTTTGCAGTTCAAGGCTGTAGTACAGGGAACAGGTAAAACTGAAACTGCAAATGACTGAAACTGAACTTTGTACCAGAGACTGCTCTCTCACTTTGCAAAGGAAGTGAAGGTGATGGGCAACTCACTGGAGCACAGCTAAAAACACAGGACAAAAACATGTGGTTGTTCACTTGAAATTGTTTGGTGGAAAATATCTTGGAAATCAAGTGTTGTAATTAAGTATAATTTTGAGTTACTTGTTCTTTGCGTCTTACCTTTTTATGCAGGTCTTTACTTCTGCTCCAGCATGTTTCAGTGGGGCATATTGTACTTTTCACTCCACTTCATTTATCTGACATGATTGTAATGTTGCAGCTGGTTGAGGTGAAGCTAGTTTTAACTACTTTATATCCTGTTTAGTCTTACTTAGAGCTCATGTTGCTGATAATACTTCTGTACTGTAATGGAATATTTTTGAAGGATCTGAATAGTTCTTACATCACTAATATTTTTCTGTATTTGTTAACATACAAAACATACATGTTACTGCATGGCAACTTGATTATACACAAATTGGTGGTGCTTTGTGCGACATGTTGAGAATCAAAAGTGTTTATTCCTGATCCAAACGGCTACAGTCCCAAGCACAGTTTTTTCAGACAGTTTCTCCTGGAAGAAACTCATAGTGTCGCGCTTGGTAGTTCACATGAAAAGTGACAGAAACAGTTGTGCCACAAATGAAAAAAAGAGAATTACAGAGAAAAGTCACCACTGCACGAGTTGCTTCATATGCCACTGAAACTGAGTATACTGGTCCCTTAAGGCCCTTATAATGTCAGTGCTGTATATTCCTTAACAGCTTTTCTAATAAAAAATGTTCATGTAAAGTACCTGAAAACGTACAGTAAAACATACAGTACTTAAATGAAAATGTCCTTAGGCTTCTTTCAGTCAAAAACTAAATACAGTTGGCTGCTTACATATTAGTTAGTGTTTAAAATATCGGTATTTTTCACACTGTTTATTGGTGAAGAGTTCGTGTATATGAATATATTTTGTTTTGTTTTTCTTTCAATCTATATTTTTGCGTATGAACCATCTGAGTTATGACTTTTTACCACATCTAAGGTGAAGGTGGGTTCACTCCTCCGCGGTGTGGTCGTTCCTTTCCCCTCCACGAACCGCGGCTCCTCCTGGAGGGGCGGGGTTTATATAAGAAAAGAGGTTTGTTGAAGTGGGGCACAAAAAAAAGGACGACTCACCACCAGGAGAAGCATCTAACGTGCTCGGGTGAGCTCGGGACTCCTCGCTCCTTATCTATTTATTTTAACGTAACCCATATGAATGTTCATTTTTATTACGCTATTCCCACCCGTGTTTTAATCGGTTACATACTCAGCAGGTTGGAACCGTGCGGTTATTAGCTAAAACAAAGCGGACCCTCATAACCGTTTTAGCTAGTCTCCGTCATCGGTAACCGTTTTATTTCTTTAAAAGGGGACACTTTTGGGGGGGCAAATGTTACTCTAAATCATCGGAAACTACATTAAAACGTCAAAACAAGGTGAGTAATGTTGTTTTACCCTACAATTGTCACATTTAGTCGGTCTGCCTGTTTAAAACACAATGTAAACGACAAAAGGGGAGAAGCAAGGAATGCTTGTCTTCGGGGCAAACTTTGGGTGTGGATTAACGATAACTAGCTAGCGGTCGAAAATACAGTTATATTCATTTCCTCAGAGTTCATACAGTACAGTTTTTCAACAGTATGTCATGTGAAATGTTGGTATATTTCAACCTACAACTCAACTATGCCCTCTCAATAAATCTTAATTTGGCTATTGTACAGAAAGTAGGCCATAGGAGAGCCGCTTTATATGACCAAAGAGGGCAGTGTAGGTGATTAAAGCATGTGAAGATAGTATGATTTATAAGTTCTTGATAACTATTAACAATATTTTTAATCATATTAGTCTTCACTTTAAAGTCAGAAGTATCACATAAACTTTTACAGATCTAACTTAGTGTGTAAAACTTTAAACATTTCTTTAATCTTGCTCACAAAGCCGAAGTCTCTGACAGCGTTTAGTTGTCCACTTTTGTATCATTTTCATATTTCTATAGAGATGCAACGATTAGTTGATTACAGAAAATCAATCAGCGACTATTTGATAATCGATCATCATGTTAGTTGTTTTTTTTTTTCAAATCGAAAGTGCCCAACAGTTGCTGGTTCCAGCTTTGCAGATGTGAGGATTTGATGCTTGTCTTTGTCATACATGATATCTTTGAGTGTTGGACTGTTGGTCAGACAGACTAATCCTTACTTCAGAAGTCATATACCTCTGGGAAAAACATGAATAAAGAAGAAAACCAAACAACATCCCTTTTTGTAAACCAAAGTTACAAATATTTGGGTGAAGTGAAACTTGGAAACACTCTGAAACAAACCACAGCTGGACCCTGCTACATTATGAACTGTATAAACTGTGGCTAAAGATACAGTAAGACCAAGAGTCTTTAAGCAAGCCAGATCGGTTAACCAGAATATAAAGTGTCTTGCTAAGCCTTGTCCACAGCTCTAATTCAGGACTTTTGACTGTGCAGTAGTTGGACAAGATTGGTCTTGCCTGCCTTATTCACTTCCTGTAAAGGCTCTGTTGCCTGAGGGGGTGTTTTTTTTCCTCCCCTGTGAATCTCAAGCAGAGGCTTGATTTTTTTTGGACTGAGTTAAACTAGTAATCTATGTTGCCCAACTTCTTGCTGCAAGACCTTATTTAGTGACATGGGAATAAAATGTCTTGGGTTAATTACAAGCCTGGAAGGACTTAAAGATGGCATCGTAATGACATAGCAACAGTGCTGTATCGAGGTGTGAAAACACATATGTTTTTGATCTTGTGCACACAATATACACCAGGCCTGGTAGTTATAAACATGAGGGGAAGACATGTCTGTAGAGCAGAGCAGGCTCCATGTAGATCACTGAGTCACTTCCCTTGGTTACATTGTTGTGATGTTTAAACACAGTGACCGGTGCTTGTCTGGGAGCTAGGAGTGTCTGGGACAGTTTCAAGGGTCATATAGCATTACTCAACACCAGGGCCTTACTCCAACATATCAGATATGAGTCATGGGTGACCGCTCATCCGGGGATGGCCGGGCGAAGCATGTGGGAGTGGGATATATTTGAGGCTATGTGATCATGGTTCAAACATTGCCCCTCTATCCCTTGTATGGAAGTCTTAGTCTGTGGTAAAATGTTAGAAGTCGCAGCAGAGAAAGAGGAAGCTTCAAACTGGTTGAGATGCTGAAAGAAAGCAGCATTATAGGCATTTGGGGGCTAAATTGCCAAATTGATATGGCAAACTTGTTTGTAAATAGTTGCTCATTTTCACATCCAGCAGTCATGGAGCAACATTTTCATTCATATGCAGTTGTGTCACTGGCCACCGGATGAATCTGTGTCCATTATTTACACTTTTGTTAGCTCTGCCTTGGGTGTCTACAAACTCCTGAGGGACATAAAGCTCTTTAGCTGCTAAATGCTCCCCTATGTTCACCTGCTAGTCTCTAACTGTGTCCGTTTGCTGTTTGCTGATTTGCAAGTAATGGACAGTGGGATTTTTAGAGCTGTGTCATTGAAAAAAGCTGCCTGCTGTAGCCAAGAACTATGCCATCAGAGCAGTGAGAGTAAACTGAAACTGTACAGTTGTAGTCTGGACAGCTAAGCAATGAGCTGAATCTCTGTATAGTCAAGGATAGCTGCAGATTTAGGTTCATCTTTATGAGCGACGCACATGTGAAATTGCCACTTTGTGTCCACATATTGATATAAAAATATACTTTATAGCTATTTTAAAGACATATTTTTGCAGAAGTACAAATGTTCCTGGTTCCTAGAAAAGAGGCATAAATTATAAACAAGAGCAATAACAATGAGGGACAGACTAAAATCTATCCATTATGCCAAAATAGGCATCATACTCACTCTACATCAAACTGACAGAATAAACTCAGGGTGAAGTCATGGAGAAATGGAAAAAGCAGCCCATATTTCAGTGACGTAGTTTTTCAAAGACACAGTATGGAGCTAGTTAAGCTGGAATGCGTTATCTCATCTCTCTGAGGAAGGCTGCAGGATCGGGATCTCCTCCATATGACAGAAAAACCCCAGGTCTTTCAGTTCATTCTGCAATGTAAAAATAATACAGCTTACTGGATTTAACTCTTCAGTCTTTTACACCAGCTGAGTACATAACACATTATGTACTCAGAAGTTCAAAATGTGAGCATCTGATTGAACACATTCCATTTTTCAAACACGTTTTTCTAAAAAACGTAGATAAAGAAACAGTCTTCACCTGTGAACTCTCATCTAGTCTGACAGGCCTCTAAGTTCAGTAACAAGCCTCATGGCAGATGTGAGCTGGATAAAGCAGGTATTCCTGTTTGTAGGTTGGGTTTCCTTCAAACATGCTGTGCTGGCAGTAGGAAGTGGGGTCTTCCTGATCATTCAAAGGCCTGTTGGGAGAAAACTGTGCGTGGGTGTGGTTTAATTAATGAAATGGATTCAGAGTCATGCTGAGTTGTTTGGGGACTTAATGGACTGAGAGTGGACTGTGACTTCCAGCAGCAGGTGGGGGTCGGCTGGCCGACTGGGTGGCAAACAGAGCTGGGGGGGATGGGCACCAACTCATTTTGTGGACTACAAGATGACCCACCCAGCATGAACAATGCTGACTTGTGTCGAGCACCACCTTTCACTTTTGCATGTTTCTCACAAAAGGTCTTGGCGTTAGCGTGCAACATTCAGCATTTTGATTGTACCAGGATGCATTATGTGACACATCTAGGACACACAAAACTAACAAAATTGTGTATTGTTCATGTAGCTGTTCAATATGGCAGTGGTCAGGTTTACATTGTGATTTGTGTTTTACATTACATAGATTGGACCCAGTCCATTAACAAAGTGCATAAAAACAATGTAAAAATGTTGGAGAAGAAAAAAAAAAAAGCCAAATGACCTCAGATAACTAGTTTAATATCTGTACTCCAGTTTCTCATTAATTATCGCCCTACATACACACAGTGTCACTGTATAATTCAGTTTGCTACGGTTATTTAAAGAAAGCGAAGTGGCTATATCTAACATCACAGCATGTGATTAAAATGATGAGACAAATTCAAACAAAGCCCAATGAGAGATTAATAGTGGAAATACTGTAAGTAACACCAGCTGGAGTTGTGGTAGCTTTTGCAATCAGCTTGCATTGTTTACTTCCAGTTATGTCTGATGTGTGCACAAAGAGCTTTAGCATTGGCTGTTAGTTTTTATATGTGCATCCAGGAATGTAGTTAGTTGTTTTAACTGCTTGTTTACTGACTGGTGTGTTTAAATGTCCACTTCAACTAAAAATCAAGTAACAGACATTTTGAGATCATCAAAATGGTTTGGATACTGCTGTCATTTTTTGTCTACGTGTGTTCAGGGGGAGCTGTGCATCAGCAAAACATGTTCTTCAGGAAACACTTTCTGTAGTTGCTCTTGTGTAGCGGACATTTGTCAGATAGGGGCGAGGGTAGAGGTGTAGAAATGGCATATTTTAAAGATTATAGTATATTTTAGCATATTTATGTATGTATCATGTTTATCGTCGTACAGTTTTGTAAAGAAACCTGACATGGTCATTTGAAGTAAATTTTTTTGTGAGTACTTCACAGATACCATAAACTCAGCCATACTGAGAAACATTATTGTGCTTAGTTATTGAAATGTGGTCATCCACAGTCTAAACATGAACCCTGTTGAGGATTACTAAACATTCACAGATGTGCTCTGCTCCACCTTTAGACAACACCAGTCTTGTCTGTTTTAAAGGTGTATGAGCCACAGCAACGAGTCACAGATGGGTCGGGCAGAGCTTATAAATTTAATTTGCTCTAAATCAGATAATACACGTCTTTCACTGGAACGACACCCACATACGAACTACATATTCACATTCAGACCACCAGTTAATGACCCCTTTGTTCCTTGCCATTCCCAGCTTAGAACATTTCTGTGGAAGAATATATCTAACAGACATAAAAACCAAATAGACCTTATTGTGCCAAATTGTCAGTGAGTGGCCCCATCAAGAGGAACTCTCCTGCTTCAGACTTCGCACAGTGAGTTTCCCCTGTTAATAACGGCCGACAACGCACTGCACCACCTTTAGTGAACACAGGAAGGGGTAAACAAAGAAGTAGTGGTGACACATGTCTCTGTGGTCTGAGTCAAAGTCCTCATGTTCACCTCCTGTTTTAAGTCTGACTGAATCGGAACCTGACTTGGGAAAACCCCAGATCTCTGTAAGTGAAAGGATAATCCTTTTAACATGACTTTGAACACAGTGGGTCAAGAAAGACCATGTTTATGAGGATTTTTTTCTTTTTGATGAACCCTAATCTACCTTAATGGATATAAGTGGAGCGAATAAATTATTAGCAACACCTACCAACACAACTTGTGCTGCTCTGATTTAACCATGAATCAGTTGTTGCTGATGTGCAGCATTGTCTACAATAGCCTGATACAACCAGAAATGTTAAAGGGATAGCTACCTCGTCATTAAAAAGTCTAATGGTTGACAAATTACCATCATCTCATGAGTAGTCGTATCGTTGAACTCTTATTCAAAGTCATCATTTATACACATTATCAAGCAAAGCCGTCATAAAGGAGGGTTTCCTTAATGGCAATATAGCAGGATCTCAGTTTAAAAGGGGCTGATGAATGCTACTGAAATTGCAGTTTGCCAGTTATATTGATACTAATGACTTAATCCCTCAAACATCTATTCCATATTTTCCATCAGATGTTAGAATTGTGTCTCTCATTTACCACAGAAAAGTCACGGGAATGCCACAATAAAGTAGGCGGAGATGTCGCACAGGGAGTCGATTCTTTGTAGGACAGCTAGACGTGTGCACAGAGGAATGCTTTCTGTGAATTTACATGAGAGAGAGAGCACAACTGTGGTCCCTGAGGCGTACTTTCAGACTGCAGATTGAATCAAAACACCTCTGACCTGTCTGAAGCTGATGGCAGGCAGTGGAGTATAACAACGAGCACGATGGAGGATTGAGTTTCAGTCGGCTCTTCCTAGCAGCTGTTGGAAGACATTCTTGATAATATATTTGTCTGGGACCGTGCATGACTCCCACAGCTTGTGTTGAAAGCCTGGCTGTTATTATTATTATTGGCTAGTATTAGTTTTTAGGAAGCAGGTACTGTTTGGCCATCCAAGCCACTCCACAGAAAAGCTTGGAAAAAGAAGACACAAGATTGAGTTGTTTGTTGCTGTTGATTTTGACATGTTGTGAATCAGCTTTGACATACTCACAGTACTGCGGCCCACCAGGATTTGTCCCAGTATGCCTGGCGGCCAGTCCAACTTGAACGATGAAATACACGAATCTACAACGTAAGAGGATGGCGTCTCTGAGGCCAGAACACACTGCTTTGTATAAATATTTTAAGAGCCTGATGTTGCTAGAGTTTCAAGTTGTTATTAAAGTTTCTCTCATCAGTATTCATCACATTCATATTCCATTTTCTGTTTGGAGTTGTTTTTTTGGCCCAACGATTCAGTGAAGTGAAGAATCTGAGTGAACGTAGCTTGAGCAGGAATCTGAACACACACACAGCAGCATTTGTGATATCTATTAATCCGAGGAACAGTTATTTATCTGTCTATTGACTCACCGATATATCAACTAGATATTTCACATCCAGATTCAAATCATTAATCTGCGAAGGTTGGGAGTTTTAATTTGTGATACCACCTTTAGTCAGAAGAAAGACATCTGGTGTATTATCAGTGTCACAGTCGCTCTTTGTGATTCTAACTGACAGTGTTTGCAAAGGTTTGCTTACTGCAGCTGTATACCTTAATATTTGGCTTTAACTCTCACTTAGCAACACCTTGCTTTGTGTTACTACAGTCACACATCCATATTTGAGAAATGCCTGGCAAACACCTCCATCTTAGTTACTGTAATGGAATGATTGGAGCAGCTCTGGTTACTGTTAACAGAGGTTGAATTGTAAATGAAAAATTGTGACGTTAACATTCAGCACTGTGAACACAAAGTGTATGCCACCTCTTTCCTCTCCAGTCTGACCATACAAAGTCATGATTCGACACAGTTTACTCCTGTTATTCTAAATATTAGGCTCTCAGGTCTGTCATCGAGAATCCTCATAGGCCATAGTTTCTGCTTGACGATATTAGAGGTAGGTTCAAAAAGATGGATGAGTAGAGTAAGACCTGTAAAATGAAAAGTAAGCAAAGGGGGCAATGAGGTAACAAATTTTCAACTTTTTTTTTTTTTTGTAACACTTTGGTCATCAGATCTGAATTGTATTAACATGCTCTTTCCCAGTTTTGTTGCTTTTTCAGACTCGGATTCAATATCTTCCCTCTAGTAATATTTAGATTGTGAGCCAGGAAGTGACATGGCTTCATATGTGTAGTCAGCTGATTTTATTCTCAACTGATATGTGGTGTAGATAAAGAACACTAACTGTGTGCTTCATAGTTTGAATAAAAAACAGAACATTAATGAGATACAACTGGTAGATGTAGCTGTAAAGCTATTTAAATAATCAATAATGTTTTCAAACCAACATGCGATATTTTATATATTTGAGGATTTGATGCTTTTCTTTGTCTTGTATGATAGTAAACTGAATATTTTGTCTGACATTTTATAAACAAAATGATGAACATGGTATCTAGTAGTATTTTTGTGAATGTTCTTGTTGGAAAAAGGGTATGGAAGGAGTTGGAGCTACTTTAGCACAAATTAAATTCTGAGCCTACAGGCAGATGAGGACATATCAGTGCTTCCCCTACCATTGGCCTGGGTGGGGCGGGCCTTCGCCCCAAAGCAATGCACTAAATATATTCAGAAACTGCTTGGATAATCAACATGTGATTAGCATTATTTGAAGTTCCTCTTTAGCTCATTGCAAAAGATGTTAAGCAAAATCTTTTACTTTTTGTAAAAGGTAATGCAGTAATTCCTTGTCCAATGCATGAAAGAGAAAATTGGTTAGAAATGCTACCGTAGTAATTTACCACATACCAGTTGGGCCTTCCTTCATGATGCTTCACAGTTATAAGGAGCAGTTTTACCACAGTCTGTTATGGATTAGGTGCCTTCTGTCTGTCTACTTGAGGTTCCTCTCAGCTCTTATCAGCTGTGACCTTCGCGCCCGCCATTTCTTTTGAACCAGTGACATCCTCTCCAGCGGTCAGTCTCTCATTCAGATATGACTGTTCAGCTGCTGTTTTGAAGTTTTGAAGGTGGCAGTGACATTTCACTCAAGCTGGACTCATCATTCAATTAACAAAAGATATGAATTCAGTTAAAAGACATTATCCCCTGTTTAGTCTTTTTAATCATGTACCAGTAACTTGTACCATTTAACAAAGTCACTGATATAGATATAAAAAACAGGTTAAGAAAGGGTTTTAAGATAGTCGAGGTGTAGATTAATGCAACAAACAAGCCTGTTTTCAAAGTTAACACGCACCAGGATCATAACCGGAAATGCCAATGCCTCTGCCTGGCATTTCTAGGCGGGACACAGGCATTGAAGACCCCAAATGCCTCCCAATCTGTCAGCTCTTTGCAATTTGCAGCCCTGTGCACGACGAACCCCAGAGCAGTAAACAAAGCTGCTCTTCAGGAATGTTGGGGAGGAGCCTTAATAGTGTAGAAAGTCTTTAAAGTTGGTGTTGGTTTGAATTTTCTCACTTATCTTGCTGGGTATGTTGCGTGTTGAATGTTTTGTCCATCTTGGCAACCAGTTCTCATTTGTGTCTGGTTAGGGTTAGTGTGTATGTTTAAAAGGGCTATTGATGAACAGAAATATTACTGAAAATAATTTGTCTCTAGCTAGACGTTAGAGGCCCCATAACAAGGGAAACAAAAATCACATTGTGCTCCTCTGTTTTTGTTAGATGTCAGACTCTGTCCCCCATTATTCTCCATGTCGTCAACAATTTTGTCTGACAATCATCATGTTTATCTGTCCCCCCCAGAGTACTATGATAACTATCACTAAAGTGCTGAGAGGAAACTTGCAGTTAGGTTTGTCTTTAGGCCTCATTTCACAGGATGTGGTTGTTTTGATGCCTGTACTCTCTGACCCACACTGCACTGCAGCAAACATATTGCACTTTTTCACTGAGCATCCACTGAAGAACACAGTCACTGGTTTTACCTCTACAACACTCATAGTTAACTGTGAAAATATCCTTTTCTTGTGTAGCATGAATATAAATGTCCCTTTATCAACAGAAACTTTTACAAGTTCCTGAATTAGCTTAATATCTATCAAGGATAGACTATTTAGGGACACAGATGTTGACTCAGCTACTGTCAACATTGCCTGATTTCCTATGTGTATGGTACCCGGGGCCCACACACACAAGTTGGTCTGAGTTTCTAAGTTTGAGGATAGGCAGACAGTACAGGCACTGTGTCACTGGGGTTTAATGGAGTTTCAGGAGGAGGTATGAAACAGCCTGACCAAATATGGGAACAAACACATTCACGTGAACACACCTACCGCACTAACGCACCTCTTGTCTGTTGTGTCTGATATGGAGTTGTGACCTTAGCTGGAGGCTTTTTCGGCAGAAAACTTGTTAAGTAAAAGTTCTGATTCACCACCAAGAGTATTTTCAAGTTGCTGTCACGCTAACAATCTTTATCCACTTTGGAGGTTTGTGTCTTTCCTTATTTTTATTTTTTGTGTTCAGTGTGGTAAAGAGGCATCAATGCTCAATGAACCAGAGTTATTTCTTCCTAGTTTATATTCTTTAATGTGGCAGCCTAAATGAGAAATTAAAGCTGTTGCTGCTGCTCTGTTATAGTCATTACATGTCTGCTGTTAGACTCATTATGAGTAACACTGGTGAAGACCAAACATCGCAAGTGTAAATGTGACTGTTCTCTCCTTTACGCAACATTTTTTAGTAAATCTGTTCAAGCCTGTCATCCTCCGTCTCTTTCTTGTCGACTCTTAGCTGATAAGACCTGGTGAGATAACGAGCCACTTTTTACATAAGCATGCAACAGCAGGACAGCTACCAAGCTGCAGTGAAAACAAGTATGTAGTAAGTATGGAGGGTCGTGGAAGTGTGGATGAACTGGCAGCTGACGCCAGCTGAGTGTGGGGACATCATTCCTCCACATTTGGAAGAGGCAAAATGAGTAACTCAACCCACTGCTGCCTATTGGTAGCTGACGTAATTCACCGCAACCTGAAGTCTGCTTTTATTGAGAACATTTTCAAGGGAGAATTGTTGTGTTAATGGTATACTTGGTAATAGTAGGTTTCTCAAGTGTTTAATAACTTAATGTTGGCCAACTTAAAATGTGCATAGTGCAGCTGTATTACATATCGACACCCTCTTAAAATAATAAACCTGGTATAAAAAGACGATTTTACAGTAAGCAGTGTTTTTCATACAGAGGCTCTACTTGGGCAGCCCACCCAGGTTGATAAAATCACTCAGTTTCAACTTTTCAAATGAACTAATTTTTGGACACACACCTATCTGAGTTTTGTGTGCAGCAGCAGCTGAGTGAAGACTAGAGGCTTCTCTGTGTTTAGCCGTCTAGTTATCCTCTGAGGATAGCCTGTATGTGAGGTGTTTAGGGAAAATCTGTAATTTGTAGCTATAGAAAATAACCAGGGTTACACCCTCCCCTCTCTAAACTGCATGAGTCTCTGCATGTACATCCGCCAGTAAAAGTAAAATCTCCTACTGTGGGAAACACTGCAGTTAGTGTGATAGGTGAAGGTGCAAAAAAAGCCTCAACCTTTTCCTGTGTTGGCACACGTGGTGATTATGTGATCACGCTTTGAAATGCTGTGTTACTATGAAGCACTTTGGCTGTTAGCTTTCTTGACTATACTACACATTCCTTTTACATCTGCATACAAAATGTACAGGTTCTCTCTTGTGTGTAGGTTCTCTTAGAAGAAAACACTGCCATGTTAGACGATCTGTGCATTCTCTCTACTCTTGAACACGTGTGTACCTTTCAGGCTTCAAATGTAGATCTGTTTGTTTCATCCAGCACTGAGTTTTTTTTGTTGTTTTTTTTCTTGTTACAGATGGATCTGCGTTTACTGTTAATAGCATCATTATCAGCGGTCCTTGGTGGCAGCTGGGCACAGCCAGGTAAGAACACAGATATGGTGTAAATTTGTTTAGATTTTTTTCTGTCTTTCTTATCTTAACTGTTAAATATTAGCTAATTCATAGTGTAGCATCCGTTAATGGTCACACTAGTGCAACACAGTTACCATGGTATTCAGTGTTAAACTTTGGACGTCTGTTGATTTGACATGTTTTGATCTGTCCATTGACTTTCTCTGTGGATTAGAGAAATTTATGTTTTAGACAAGTGTCTGGTTTTAAGTGCACAATGCAGTACAGTGATAGAATGAACTAAAACTTCCTTGCTTTCTTCCATTTTTTTACTTGCCAAATGTTGTATTTCTTCATAGTTTTATGGCTCTGTGGGTGAAGTCATTTGTTGGTGAACTGCCTTGAGCTTTTCTCAGCATGACTCAGTTTTCTTAAATGGGAAGAGGTTGTGTGTTGCAGCCAAAAACTGAAGCTGGTTTGAGTTAGTGAACCAATGGAAACTCTGTTTTGTCATCTTGGCTAAAAGGAACTTGTGTTGTCTCTTTCAGAGGGGAGCATATGCATCAAAGCAAACGCACAGTCATGTGGGGAATGCATTCAGGTCGCCGAGACATGTGGATGGTGCTCAGATGAGGTGAGTTGAATCAGTAAAGCTGCCACTAAACAATTTTATCATGTGAATGAAACCTTATCTAGAAGATCTTAAACTGTGGGTGCAGTACTGTCAGAGTTTCCTATGTGGTCTGTGTGACAGTGTTGCCAAATGCACACAGCTGGTTGTCAATATATTATTCATGAAACGCTACAATCTTTAATGAATCTAAAGAATCATATTTAATAATGTCATCTTTGACAGTCAAAACAAATCTGTGTAGAAGAGACTACTGTTTGATCAATTTAAAACAAACATAATCCAGAGATACTTTTTAGGTTTAGGTAACAAATGGGTTTTTATTGATAATTTTAAAAATGAGGTTAGGTTCACAAATTAAGAAAATATTTCCTTGTTCCCTCAAATTATTTTCTGTCATCTGTACTGTATGTACACGAAAATAAATATACATGTACAGAAACCAAACCTAATTCAATTAGTATGTACACAAATGCAGAGTAGCATTAGAGAGTTAAGAGATTAAAGAGACTTGTTCTCTCTTTCTGTTCGACCAAAGACAAGTAACCACAACCACTCCATTAATTGTAAACATGAGTTCTGCTGATGCTTGTCTCACAGTGGAAACTTTGGCTGAATGATCCTGTTTAATTAGATGTTTTCTGGACCCAAGACAAATATACATGCTGTGGCAGCAGCACACGACTGAGTGAACAGACCGCAGTACAGGAAAATACTGACTTAGAACAGCATGAACATGAGGTGAAAATTAAGTTTGTTCACTCCTTCACAGCTGGGATATATCTATAGCCTACAGGACAAATTGATGACACATGCTATAGAATTTTATATAATGCTGTGTATCAAATATTTGAAATTTGAAATTCTACATGAAATTAATTGCATTGTGGGGAACACCATGTTTTCATTCTGCAGGAACATGAGGTTAATGTAAATCAGTGGAACAAGGCAGATATTGGAGTCATTCATACATGGAAACCCTGCTCGATTATTATAACAGAAACAAAGCTTTGTAATACAGTGGTTTACTGCAGTTGTGTAGATGCAAGTTGACACACAGTGTGGCTGAGGAGCTCACATGGCACCATGTGAAATTTAGTCAATGGTCATTAGCTCATAATAACAGGCCTGTTTTGTTCAAATTAGTGTTTTTTCTGAATTTTAAAGCTGTCTTTTAGTAAAGTAAAACCGATATCTGAGGGTATTAAACTCTATTGTTCGTAAGTGAAATGTGCAGTGAATCCTTCAACCTGTTTTGCTGTCATATCTACATCGCTAATGGTTTATGGTTTACCTCCAGTAGTCATCCCCAAAATATCACCTCAATGTATTATCATAGACTGTATCAATTAACTTATTTGTCCAAAATAGCAGGATTTGGCCTTGTGAATCATCACACTCTAAAACTATTCACCAAGGTCAGTCTCATGGTGAATAATTAAAAACATCTCCCAGGGTTGTGTGTTTTCGTTGATTTGTTATGTCAGGACAGAGCCAATGTTAAATCTTGTCTGCAGAATGCTGACTCATATCTACCCCCAGTCATGAAACATGACTGCAAGTATCAGTACAGTTGTGTGGTTTTTTTTTTTTTTTTACAAGGAAAGTGCAGTACATTAGTTTTATCTGAGAGGGCACTTGATGAGCAGCCTTAACTCACACTAAACAGGCTAAACTATAAATCTCCCTCCTTAAGTCACCTCCTCTTATGTACAGTATTTTCATAAAAAATGTGTCTCCCATTTCTGTGGTTTTTAAACTTTTGCATAAACCTTGTCTGATGTGTATGGTGAGATACAGGGGAGAAAAAAAAAATGCCCACTGTGGGTCATGTGGTTTTGAAATAATTAGGTCAAAACATTATTTTTGTTTTGACTGAGTTCATTGTCTCAAGTTCTCCTCCACTATGCCTTGTGGGATATCATGTGCATCCAATCTATATTCTTAGCCAGGCCTCAGAGTCATCTGTTTCTATTTGTCTCCTGCTTTGTATGAACAATGGCCTAAAAAAATAAAGTTTAAGGCAGTTTGTGTAAAATGGATTGATTTGCAGAGGCCTCATTGGTTGAAAAAGTACTGACTTTATCTTAGATTCTTTTAGATACTCTGCCATCTGAAAGAATCCTGAAAATTGTATCTGCAGTATTCATACCCTAGAGATCAGTGATTTTCTTAGGTAAGCTGAAGCACAACTTTTACTTTTGGCATCACAATGTTCTTCCTACAAAATCTTAACTGAATGAGGCTGTGAACCTATAAAGTGACATCAATATTTTATGTAAAGTCCTGTTGTAATGTGTTTGTCAGTATGTATTGCGTTAGTGTGTTACTAACTTGTCAACATGTTTCGTCATGTTAATCACACAGAGACAAATTCCTGTACATTTACAGGACCTTTCCAGATGTTTCTGCACATAAATCGTTAAAAGAAATTTAGAAATTTTTATCAGTTGGTGAAGACATTCAAGTTAAAAACGTCTTTTGATACTTAAAAGAACATGACACAGATTAGATCCCTGCAACAGCAAGGTTTCCATCTCACAACAAAACTTAAGCTGGAGGAGCAATATTTAAGAAATTACATATTAGTACAAAGTTCACTTAAAAGGATCCACGTAACGGGGCGTTGTGTGGCATAGTGGTCTAAGCAGGCGCCCCATGTGTAGAGGCTACAGTCCTCGCTGCAGTTGGCCCCGGTTTGAATCCCACATCGGACGGCCCTTCGCTGCATGTCATTCCCCCTCTCTGCCACCCCGTTTCCTGTCTCTCTCCACTATACTGTCAAATAAAGGCATAAAAAGCCCAAAAAATATACTTAAAAAAAAAAAAAAAAGATCCACATAACAACCTCTTCTTTGCTAATTTGCAGAATTTCCTCACTGTGGGTGAATCCAAGTCAGCCCGCTGTGATGATCTGGAGTCCCTGAAGAATAGAAATTGTGACGTGACCAAAATTGAGAACCCACGTGGAAGCATTACCACTGACAAGAACAAGCCTGTCACCAACCGCAAGAAGGACATGGCTGAGAAGCTGAAGCCTGAGCAGATCACCCAGATCCAGCCCCAGAAACTCACACTGACACTTAGATCTGGTAAATAAAAATAGCCAAATCTTCTAACGCTTTGCCAGAGCAGGAGAAGAGTCTGACTGAAACTGCTGTTTAATTGAGTATATATTTTTGTAGTTAACCAGTATCAGGGCAAAGCAGTCTAAGTCAGCCTTCCATCAGCTCCAGAGCAAAATTGGAAGTCATTATCTCTGTGTGAAATGTTCTTTGAAAAAGACTAGATTAATGCAGCCAGTTTTATCAATGCTGTATGTATACAAGTCCATAGAATTAGTCTTGGCACTAATTACAGATAAAAAGTAAGATTTCTTATTGTAACAGAAGGCTTTAAAAATTCCTTCATACCTGCTCCTTCAAAATTATTAATTACCAATGACTCGTTCTGTTGTCCATCTCAGACTGGGCTGGTGTAGCAGTAACTGTTAACAGTGAGGCACAAGTGCAGGTTTTAGAGTAGTACTTTAGCTGTGGTCACATTGCATAATCTTGCATTAAATTTTGTTTAAATTTTCATTTTTTTGTCTTTAAGGTGAGCCCCAGACTTTCGAGCTGAAGTTCAAGCGTGCTGAGGACTACCCCATCGACTTGTATTACCTTATGGACCTCTCCTTCTCAATGAAAGACGATTTGGAAAACGTCAAGAACCTTGGCACTGACCTCATGAGGGAAATGCAGGAGATCACCTCAGACTTCAGAATTGGTTAGGAAAACTTTCCCTCCCAATAAAGGAATAATAAACAACAGAAAAGCTGTGGTGTTAGAAATACTTTGTAAAATCCTGAATAAAATACATTCTCCTTTTTCTCACCAACCCTTCAGGTTTCGGGTCCTTTGTGGAGAAGACTGTCATGCCTTACATCAGCACCACACCAGCCAGGCTCATCAACCCCTGCACAGGGAACCAGAACTGTACCAGCCCCTTCAGCTATAAGAACGTCCTGAAGCTGACAGAAAACGGAGATGAGTTTAATCGGCTGGTCAGTCAGCAGCAGATCTCAGGAAACCTCGACTCTCCGGAGGGGGGCTTCGATGCCATCATGCAGGTGGCGGTCTGTGAGGTGAGAAGGGGCAAGATGCAATAGTGTGTTTTTAGTGGTTGCTTCTCCTGTCAGCAATCAGTAGAGGCTTATTTTACCTTTGCCCTGTATCTAGACAAGAGTGTAAAATACTAATGAGGAACTCTGTTTGTCCCAACCTTCCCAGGAACATATCGGCTGGAGGAATGTGACTCGCCTGCTGGTGTTTTCCACTGATGCTGGTTTCCACTTTGCTGGAGACGGCAAACTGGGTGGCATTGTCCTGCCCAACGATGGGAAGTGTCATCTGGAGAACAACATGTACACTATGAGCCACTACTATGTATGTAGCTTATCATTTATTCAATACGCATAATGTTTCCAGTAAGAGTTGAAAGAGCATGTGAGATAAGCATGATCCTCTTACTAATGGTCTCAATTTTCTATTGATGTTAAGAGCTGTCTCTAGCCAGACCTACTCTTTACCACACAGTTCTTCTGTTATTAATATAAATGTGTGTGTGTTTCAGGACTACCCCTCCATCGCCCATTTGGTCCAGAAACTGAGTGACCACAACATCCAGACCATCTTTGCCGTCACTGAGGAATTCCAGCCTGTTTACAAGGTAAACTTAGTTCTCTGTACATTGTACTTGTAAAAAGGAGTTTTTATTTAATTTTTGTCATATAATTCAAAAGTAATGTGCACATTTAAAATGTCTTCTTTGTATTGTTACTGTTTACAGGAGTTGAAAAATCTTATTCCTAAGTCAGCTGTTGGCACGCTGTCCTCCAACTCCAGCAATGTGATCAAACTTATTATTGATGCCTACAATGTGAGTCAAACTGCAAAGTCTTCACATGATGTCTGACTGATTTAGTTTATATTAATACTTATTTTTGCACACACATTTTTTGACTTGATGCTGTGGAAAACTGCCCTTCCTCCCTTTTCCTTGCTAAATAAAGATGACATTGAAACTCCACTAGAGTACTTGCAAGTTTTGTGCAAAGACTAATAATTTTTCAGTGAAAATGAAAAGTTGAAGGCAGTATCACAATCCCCTCCTGACTTACACACATAATACTTGCACACATTCAGGTTATATGAATGCTGTCCATCTAAACAAATCAGTCAAAGATGACAGTCTGTAGTGAGTATTCAATCTTTTTCAATCTTTCTTCCTCTTTTCTTTTGAACAGTCTTTGTCATCTGAGGTCATTCTGGAAAACGGCAGGCTACCAGAGGGAGTTTCCATCACCTACAAGTCCATCTGTAAGAACGGCGTTGAGGGAACAGGAGAGAACGGCAGGAAGTGTTCCAACATCTCCATTGGAGACGAGGTAGATATAATCATTTTTTTTTGCAATTTGTGTACACAGGGGAAAATAGGAAAAAAAATAGATTCTTAACCCATTTATACCGGATGCTGCGTAGCGCAACATTTGCCCTCCCGCCGGTTGCTGCGTAGCACAGCATTGAGTCTCTTGCCGGCTGCTGCGTAGCGCAACATTGTTGATTCCTCGTCATTTTCATGACGCATGCAGTAGGGTTGCATGGTATACCGGTACCAGTATAGTACCGCGATACTAGAGTTTTGAAAATGGTACTATACCAGCATTTAAAAACAAACGGTACTTTTATTTCATTTTATTGAATGCAAATGAATTGGTAAATTGGAGCCTGTCTCTTTAAGCACAGCGAGGCCAGCGAGTGTGACGTAGTTGCCCGAGCGGATGTAAGCCGCCTCCCACGCGCACTCGCATGTTTAGACTGAGGAGGAGAGAGAAACGAGAAGTCACGTCTTAGACAGACGGAGCGGGTTGAAGAAAATACAGTAGATAGAGATGGCAGCTGCAGAAAAACCCGTACTTGTGGTCAAAATGGGGGCCCGAGGTACGGTGTGGAAATATTTCGGGTTCAAACCGAACGATAAAGGCGAGCCACTGAACCCAGAGGCACCGCAGTG
>NW_019525289.1:922079-957077 GCF_002814215.2 Seriola lalandi dorsalis
AATACATTAAAAAATATATTTTTAAAAATTAAATTACATTCTTTAAATATTTAAATAACCCATTAAGGCAATACATAATATAATGAAATATTTTTTACAAAAAGTATCGAAAAGTATCGAAATACATATTGGTATCGGTATCGAAACTGAAATTTGGTATCGTGACAACCCTAGCATGCAGCATATAAATATGTAAAATATGTATAAATATATCATGAAAATTACGAGGAATCAACAATGCTGCGCTACGCAGCAGCCGGCGGGAGGGGCAATGTTGCGCTACGCAGCACCTGGTATAAATGGGTTAAGCATCTCGGCTCATGGGGAATCCAAGTAGCACAGGGGAAAAATATTGTTTCTGGGATGTGAAGTTGATAAATGACTATGTCCTACAGGTTTAGGGAACTTGCTGTTCCAAACTGAGAGAAAAAAGGAGCAAAAAACAGTTTAAAAAAGTTACTTCAAAATAAACAAGAAAAGAGAAACATTTCACAAGCTAATAATCTGAGTAATGTCTGGAAAATGGCACTATTAGCTTCAAAGTATCCTCCTCATTAGGTTTAATGACCCTATAAACTCCCCTCTGGTTTCTAGGTCTCTTTCAGAATTTCCATTGAATCCCAGAAGTGTCCATCACATGGCAAATCTGAGGTCATTAAGATTAAACCGCTGGGCTTCACTGAGGAGGTGGAGATAGTTCTGAACTTCATCTGCGACTGTCAGTGCGCAGCAGAAGGCCAACCCAACAGTGACAAGTGCCATGAGGGCAATGGGACCTTCGAGTGTGGAGCCTGCAAGTAAGTATCAAGCCAGGAAGATTTACTAGGTCAGTTCCGCTGAACCATGTGCAATGAAACCTCAAGGAAGTGTGAGCTTTCAGTTTCCAGCTACAGCTGTACATCTTTAAAAGGTGCACTTCTGTGGTACATGGTTCAAAAAAGGAGGAAGGAGATGGGCCTGTTTTTGCTTTCTCCACCCAGATAATCACACCCGTTGGTTCAGAGTAGTGTTTTTCACTTGAAGTACTGTTTCCCAAACATTTAGTAGTCTATTTATTAATTCTCTGCTTGTTATGTTCTATTGTGAGAACATGTGTTATTACTGAAATGTTTAACCTCTCATCTTCTGCCTCAGGTGTAATGATGGACGTATTGGGCGTCTTTGTGAGTGCAGCAAAGACGAAGTCCGGACAGAGGACCTGGATGCCAACTGCAGAAAAGACAATGGTACAGATATCTGCAGCAACAATGGCGACTGTGTCTGTGGCACCTGCGAATGCAAGAAGAGGGAAAATCCAGCAGAGGTCTACAGTGGAAAGTACTGTGAGTGCGATAACTTCAATTGTGACCGCTCCAACAACAAGCTCTGTGGAGGTGAGGACTGTGTATATATAATGACATTTCAAACACTGACTTGGTTTTATTGAAAGCCCTGCGGTAACCTCTGCCATTGCCTGTTCTTCACCAGGACATGGGCGTTGTGAATGCAGGAAGTGCATCTGTGATGCCAACTACACCGGCAGTGCCTGCGACTGCTCGCTGGAGACCTCCACCTGCCTCGCCAAGAACGGGCAGATCTGTAACGGTCGTGGTACCTGTGAATGTGGAATCTGCAAATGCACCAACCCCAAATTCCAGGGTCCAACCTGCGAGATCTGTCCCACCTGCCCCGGTGTCTGCGCTGAGCACAAGTGAGTCTGAGGCTATATAATGATCAATGTATCAATGTTGGTGGGGGTTTTGGGTTTGAGCCCCAAACTTGTCTCTGTTTGCATCTCCTTCTCTAATGTTTTTATGTGTATGTTTCTTCTCGGCCATGCCATAGCTGCCTTTGAGGACATGTTCTATAATCATCAATTAACAAACATATATATTATATTAGACTCAAAATGTTTCAATTTGATTACTGTTAGGCCAGCAAATAAAGGAATAAATGAAGTATTCATTATTTATGCACCACATTGACATTATTCCTGGGTGTCTTACTTCTTTGAAGTGGCATATAGACATTAATTTCAGGACATAAGATAATTTAATTCTATATGAAAAATCCAAATGATTGAACAGTTGTTGAGACTTTATACTTTTGGTATTATCATCTGAGTATTTCCAAAACTTTGGCAATAGTTCTGTCTTAGTAACCTTAGTAACTATTCACCACTCATTGGTCACAATGTGAGTTGGTTCCTCTTAGACTTCACTTAATAGATGTTACACCGTGAAGAGTTAATCAACCCCTCCGTCTATGTTTCTGCAGAGATTGCGTGCAGTGCCGAGCATTTGATGCTGGAGAGAAGAAGGATACATGTGAGCACGAATGCAGCTACTTTGAGCTCATCAAGGTGAAGGATCGCGACAAGCTGCCTCAGCCCACAGACCAGAGTTTCCCTCTGACTCACTGCAAAGAGCGAGATGCCAACGATTGCTGGTTCTACTACACCTATGCCATCAGGAACGATACCAAGGAGGTCTACGTGGTGGAGAACTTGGGTAAGATTACATCTCTAAATTTACTAAAATTGAAAACCTGACTGTATATGATGCTGTTTGTATGATTGCATCATTATTTTACAAGGTACATTGTGGAAATTTTGACAACTAGAAGCTCTAAGAAGCATTTTTTTTTAAAATGTATTAATCCTTGTGTTTATGTCTCGTACACAATACACAGTCCTGCATGTGACAATCACATGCCAAGAAACACATAAATATACCTGCTAAAGGCAAAGAAGAAGAGTGCAAGCAAGTAGTCATGGCTGTAAAACATGCAGTTTTCAAATTTTAAAAAAACACAGCTATGAAAATGTTTTATGAGGAAGGAAGTGCATTCAAAGCAGCTTGTTCAGCCTCAGTACATGTACATGTTGGTACAGCTTAATGTGAACAGAGCTTTGTGTCTTTACAAGTAAACTCCTCATGATACCATTGTAAATTTACTTTAGATTCCTCACCTTTGAATACATGAATGTTAGTTGCAATAGTAGTGGTAGTTATAATGGTGATAGTATGATGGGCGGATATTTTGTTGCTCTCTCACTTTTACAGTTAATACCTGAATTACTTCAAGGTTACAGTCTGTATTAAATATTTGACGCATTCACAGGTTCGTTCCCCTTCATCACAAATTTTGTTTTGAGATGTAAAACCAACAGACTATCATGGCTTGCACATGTTCGCTCTGCATCATGGAAAGAGTAGGCTTTTCTTATATTTGCAAACAACCCAAAATAAACTGAATCATTTGTCTAGGATGCAAATTTTCTATATTGAAACTGTTGGTTCACCTGTCTTTTAAGATATTTTTTCTTCTCATCAGCAGTGGATTTTATTCGGTGTCTGTGCATTTTCTGTGTTTCAGAGTGCCCAGCAGGACCTGACATCATCCCCATCGTGGCAGGTGTGGTTGCGGGCATTGTGCTGATCGGCCTCGCCCTGCTGCTCATCTGGAAACTACTCATGATCATCCATGACCGCCGAGAGTTTGCCAAATTTGAAAAGGAGAAGATGAACGCCAAGTGGGACACGGTAAGTCAGTCACACCAGAGCACCTGGAGCAATAACTGATTAGACCTTTTCCTAGTGCACAGGTTTCATTTTCCTCCACCGTTCAAATAAATTTTACCTGAAGTCTCCAAGCTGTGTTGTTTCAGCTGCTGCACCAGCTGCACCAAGATTATATATGTTTACTCAGGGAAATAATGATCTGACTGTCCCTAACTTTTAAAAGGATTGAGGTACAATCATTTTTAGCCTTTCCAGGCCTTAAACTGTATTCTTTATGGATGTGAAACAGTGACACATCCATAAGGTGTGGAACAGAACAGAGAGAATCTGTAGCTCTGTGGCCCTCACTGTCCTTGATCAACCTGAGTTCCATGATGTTATGTTTAGTCTTTATTCGCTGAGGGAGCGGCCTTCCCCTCAGCTGACAGTGCTGCCTCTTGCTGTCCACATGGTACAACTGCACAACCATAAAAGGCAATGAAGCTGAGAAAGAGGAGGGCTGAGGGGTGACCACTGGTGGAAAACTACACTGTTGCTCACTCCTATTTGTTAGTCACAGGAGCACAGGAGCAGGCTGTTTGGGAAGCAGACATTCATCACAGGCAGCGTTAGTGGGAACTACTTGTAAACATAATTAGTTACCATATTATTGCAGTAGACATTGGCAGATAGCTCACAGTTACTCTCTTGTAAAAAGTGACTTGTTAGATTCCTTTCTATTCCATCTTAATAAACATGTAGTAATATAGTTTGTGCTGTTAGGGATCTTTTCAGTGTCTGTCATTTTATTTTTTTAGGCAACCTGATCGTATTTATATCAATAACACTTGGAATGTTTTTTTTATTCCCAGTTCGTACCAGAGGGACACTGGGTTTTTTGCTGTTATGTATTTTTGCCAACAGTTAGAAAGATATTTCATTAAAATAAAAAAATCAGACTGAAATGTAACAAATCACAGTTTACAGGAAACATAAAAATACTACTTAAAACAGAAAAGAAATCATAATTCTTAGTATATATCATTATTTGCATGTTTGAGATGGAAAAAAAGAAATGGTGACCATAACAACAAGAGATATTACATACCTGTTAAATTTCTTCCTAATCTTTCCTGCTGTGCTGAACATCTCTCTCAGACGTTTATGCCTGTCCTTTCCACTGTTCCTGTTCATTTCTTTTTCTTCTGTTTTTCCCTTTCATCTTCCCCCTTTCTTTCTCCATGTTAGCAAGGGAACCCCATTTACAAGAGTCCTATTAACCAGTTCCAGAATCCCAGCTATGGGAATACAGCCGCTGCTCTTTAGGTCCAAGTTTGTATCACCAGATGGCTTTGTGCTCTTGCATGAAATTTCTCTGCGCACTTTTACACCTTGATTGCCTTTATTGAGGGAAATGAAAGGTTTGGTGATTGCATGTTGTGAAATTAGCATGATTAACCAGAGGTGCCTCGTTATATTTTAGTGGATTGTTGTTAATACTCACTCAGTCAATTTACAAAGTGGAAAAATATTAATATGAACAAACAAAATAATTTAACTCATAAATTATTGTTCAGCTCATCTAACATGTTTGTCCAAAATGTTGCTGCAAAAGATGAACTGTGTGGCCACATGCTCATTGCTGGAGTTTCTTGTTTTTTTTTCCTACTGTACAACCTAGTCTGAAACTGTTGAGTTTACTGATATTGAAATTTTGAAACCACCAATCTGACCTACATGAAAGTTTGAGTGCTGTGATTTGTTAATCTGATTACTCACAACCGTTTAACTCACTCTCGTTGTTTTTTCTCTCTTTCTCAGGGTGAGAATCCAATTTACAAAAGTGCCGTAACAACTGTCGTCAATCCAAAGTACGAGGGCAAATGATGGAGCTGTGCCCTCATTGTGACAACACTGTATGGAAGAGAAAATGGGCGGGGTGAAGGGAGGGGTGGGTTTTCTAATGCTCTCACTGTTTGTTTGTTTGTTGTTGTTGTAGTCACCAAAAGATAGCAATGCATTTCGCCACTATTTCAGTTTGTTTTACTAACTTGGTTTATTTTCTATGCATCGTCTGAAATGTGTACAGTCTGTGTAAATGTGGGGTTTTTATATTTTATTTTATGCCTCTGCAGAACTTGAGAGAATGTTTTTTGAACAGATTTTTTTTTTTTTTGTCCCGCCACAGGACTGGCAAGGTAACAGAAAGCCTAACTGTGCCTTTTTTTTTTTTTTTGTCATAGAACCATCAAGCTATCAGTGTTTCGTTGAGGGTGTAATTTGATGTTGATAATGGGCAACAAATGGAAGCGTTCCTTTCCAAATTACTATGTATACAATGTGGAGTGCGCTGCAATCTTGTCAGTCAGTGATTCAAAACTGCAGGTGGGCAAAGGTCTTCAGATTGATCTGCCGATTGATTTGAGCAAAGCTTTTATTGTGTCTGTAAGCGTTTTGACTGAGTAGATATCACTTCTTTTTAAATGTCTCTTTGGATTGAACTTTTCATATGTAGCGCCAGTTGGCCATGTACGGCAATGAATTGTGTACAGTATATTTTGGGTTCTGTGTAAAGCCATATATGTATTCACAGAACAGGGTTGAAGGCGTTAGTATTTTTTTGCCAAGTGACTTAATCCATCTGAACAATCAATTGAAATGTATGTTTATCTACAAAAGATATTTTCTTGGGCTGCCTTTCTAGGTGAAAGGACATCAGTGTACAGTAGTATTACTGTTTGGCTCCAGGTTTTACTTGCTTAATTTAAAAGCCAACTCAGGTCCTTTAATCTTCACAGCAATGCCAAATACGCAAATCTGCCTTATTTGCTAACAAAATTTCCTTATATTGAAATGCCTTGTTTTATTTGTAGAATTTGAACTGGAAGAAGGGTCCCAGTTTTTTTTTTTACGTCAGTAATTCCAACCAACTATTTGGTGGTGCCTCGATCAAACGTTTTTTATTGAACAGAAATAGGAGTGGATATAATGTCATTCAGTTCTAAAGATCAATTGACAGGAAATGGCTTTAGATCTCAAGAATTTTTAGTTTTTGTAAAAAAAAAAAAAAAAAAAAAAAGGTTACACCTGTCACCGTTGTTTTTAAGTGCCTTTTTTCAATTTCGACAACACGTTCACATTTGCAATTCTGTATTTCTGAAATTATTTATTGAATAAACAATCAAAACAATTTACCCCCATATTGTTAGGATACTATTGTGTGATTTACTATTTTCGTGGATTTGTTATTAACTTATTTGTGTGTTTAGTGTGTACCAGGAGGTCTGTTATTGCTGTGCATGAACCTGATGGAAAAACTCTGAATTGACCAAATGATCTGCTCTTGTGCCTCAACAAAACTCAGGACAGAGGACAAAGCAGGTTATTGATCGATGACTTATAGATAATCCTGACAAATGGAAGCAGTGTAAACTGTGAGCTGGTTGAAATGAGTCGACCAGATGAATTATCAGAAGAGTTTTCATTTTTTCTGCTCAAATCCATTTTTAAAATCCCTGGTAATTAAAAGTGCCATGATGTAGAAAGTTTTCTAAATATTCATAACGATTAATGTTTTAAGGAGAACATTGTGTCTTTTAAGTAGTTACAGTTCATCACAAAGCAAAGGCACACTGGGAATCTTTTTTTTCTTCTTTTTTTTGGTGTATTGCTACTTAGATTTGTCTCTTTTTATAACGAACTTTGAGAAAACATCTAATGAAATCAGGTTATTTTGTCTTAACCTGATGGATAAAATCAAATTAAGATGATATTGAGCTGAAGAGGGTACTGTAGAGCAATGTTTATTTCTACTCAGTAAGGTGACTAATGTAAAACATGAAATGTGCTTCAAAAAAGTTGGACTGTGTGGTAATCTGTTAAGACTGAACTAAACTACATTGTGTTTTGAATGATACCAAAGTTTATATTGACAATACTTGTGCATGTTTTGAAGTGATCTGTGCATGTGTCTTGCATTCCCATTTTAACTGTAAAACAAATACAATGCAATGCAATATAAAAGACAAGGGGAATTTAAAAAGTAAAACTAAATAAAAGATAAAAATAAGATAAAATAGAATAAGACAGATAAAACAGTGGAATAAGGTGCAGTTAAAGTGCAGTGAAACATATGAATAAGTAGCCCCAGGTTTAAAAGTAAAGCTTGTACTGTGCATAAATTGTATGCACTTTAGATGTTTAGATTCTTGTCCATCAGGGAGGCTGCAGCAGGACAACCCAAACACACTGCCAGAGTCAAAGAACTATCTTCAGAGATTTGAAGAACAAGGAGTCCTGCAGCTGATGGTCTGGCCCCCACAGAGCCCTGATCTCAACGTCATGGAGTCAGTCTGGGATCACGTTAAGAGACAGATGGTACTGAGACAGCCTAAATCCACAGAAGAACAGTGACAACTTCTCTAAGATGCTGGAACAACCTACCTGTGAAGCACCTTGAAAAACGGTGTGCAGGTATACTGAGGAGAACTGGTGCTGTCACAGCAAATATTGATTAGATTTTTTACCTACTTTATACAATTTGTGTGAAGTTAATTGAAATTTAAAAACTACTCGTGGCATTATTTAGCATATTTGCTTTACTTTTAGGGTATAGAACGTGTGCACAGTAAGCGAAAAAAGTATAAGTAAAAACATCTTAGTTTTTACGTCTAAAAACAATATACAAACATGTAAAAGTAGGACCTTATCACAACGTTTAAAAAATGGCTGGGGCTCAGACTTCATGCTGACATCGTAAGCCAATCACGTTTCGTTCCATCCCCTCTGGAACGTGACGCCACAAACCCAGGGGCTCTCCACAGGTGATTGGTGGCCTTCGCTGTCCAATCACAGGCCGCGTTTTACAGCAAAGTTGTTAACCCCCAACAGTAGCACTTTGGTTTCCACCTCTCTAGTTTCACCCTGCTTTACATCGACAGGAAAATACTGACTTTTCATCGACCGAAAAGCGCTTTTTAACGAGCAGGATATAAACCGGACAGCGGCTCTCCCCACCAGGACTACCGGCTCACCGTTGGGTGTTTTATTATGAAACCAACTAGGAAAACTAGCTGTGGCTAACGTTAGTGTTAGTTGGCTCCCTCTCTGGCTAGCTGCGTCGTGTTGGTGTTGCCTGGCGTTTTTTTTTTTTTTTTTTTTTTTTTTTTACTTCTGACTTGCAGAAATGTTGTCCATCTATCTTTAAATCCCTAACGTGTGCTGAATGATCGACTTGGTGAGTATATTCTTGTAATGTTTTTTAACTTGAATCGATGGCTGCTTAAAAAAAGGCCCATCGTGAAAAGTGTTTCTGGCATCAGATGATTTCATACACGCAATCAAATTCCTGGCTGGTCAGCTGGATGCAATTCAGCACTAAAACCACAAGTTCCTAATCACTTTGTCAGCTCCCAAAGCGAGGAGAGTGTGATATCGATCGATGTAAGCAGTGGAGATATTTTTCATTGTATAAAACAAAAATCTAGTTCATTAGTTGTTACATTAATGGCAAAATTAGAATGTCGGAAACCTGATCTGGCTAACTGGGAGAGAAAACATCAGCAGGAGGCAGAGGTGAAGAGTCGATGAGAGGCTCACATACAAATCTGACATGATTTCATATGAGGGTTTTTCCATCATCTTGCTTTGAAATGTAACATTGTTGGCTCACAGGCATAGGGTGTGTGGCTAAACAGTGCCAGGCAGCCCCTGTGGTCTGCCAGGGAACTGCTCGGCCCTGGCCTGCATGGATCATAGACTGTATCCCTCATATCCCCTGCATTAGTAGAACCCCTCCTAAAACACCCACCTCTCCCTACAAGGACTCAAAAAGGGGGAGAGACCTTTATGAGTGATTTGGCTTCCCAGTAAAGATGAAGTTTGGAAGATCTGCACCCAGCCAGGATTAAAGCTGCCTCATGGTGACTAGCATTGGTTGTAGTACTATAATTATTAGTTAATAATTATTCTTTAAAGCCTGCTTAGAGTAACTGATTGGTAGGGTTCTCTGCATCAAATAAGCCAGGTAAGCTGTAAATCAGAAAACTAAAAAAAAAAAATAGCTCTGGATATTGTGTGACAAACCCCAACCACAGGGGACATATGTAGGCTAGTACAAAGTATGTGAGGCATGAAAATACTGTTTGTTATGTTGAGAAGGTCTGTTAGTGTGTTAACATGTTTTACTAAGTTTTCCCGAAGCTTAGCAGTCAAGGTCACACACATTAACTTGGAAGACTAAAATATGTCACCCTAGCTCTTGTCATTTTTGCATAATCACTGGACACTGAGGCCCTGACCTCGAACTCGGATGTATGCCTTTTTCCTAATGAATACATAGGCTGGTAATTGCAGAATATTTCAAGGAATTTATCTACAATACAGCTCATTATCTGTGACTGAATGTGAAACCATGCCTCTAAAATGCGATGGTAATATTTCAAAAGGCAGGCATCAATATCGCATTATACAGTGCCTCCAATTCTTAGTGTTTTTAACAGAGGAGCTTGCACATATGTACCATCTTCTGAACACCTCAAACAGCCATAACCTCATTCCAAAGGGCTCAACTGCCAGACAGCAGAACAGGTAAAATGTTTAAAGGAAATCTACATCTCTTATATGGATCTCAATATTGGCTAAACTGTATTGATAAGGTATCACAAGTAGGATTTGGAGGAATCAACACATAACATCAAAATTATTGATAAATCTAATTAGTTTTATCTTAAATGGACCCAGCTGGTTATCTTCATCCAGCAGATAAATATTTAAATACACATTTGTATATTGTGGTTTCATGTGCCATGGTGCTCATGATCACAGTGCTGCTTTTGCATAACGGAACTCTTTCCTGGCAATAAATATACATGAATTTGTTTAGATTGAACACTGACTATACAACAGGATAGGTTACTGTGGAGACAGGTTACAGCTGAACTGTTAAATGTATTTTTGCAGGGGTCTCGGGTTTAGCTTAAACCTCAGATAGGGACCTCTAGTGGCATTCAGGCGCAGAGTTGGGTTTGTCAGTACAATTGACCCCTTTTAAATGTTACGTCATTTTACCCAGTAGAAACATAGCGAGACATAAGAATCTAAACCAGTGTCCGTGACCCCCATGAGGCTGTGCCTAGCCACAGCAGTTATTTTAGCCAAGTGCTAAAGTCAGCATGCTAACATGTTCACAATGACTATTGTTAGTGTTGAGCTCAAAAGAGGGTCACCAAAGTCATTAGGATTTGACCTCTGGGGACTTAAATTATCTGTACCAGATTTTATGGCAGTCCTTTCCAAAGTAGTTGAAGCATTTCACAGAAAACCAAACATGTCATCCTCATGGTGGCGCTAGAGGTAAGGTCAGGGATCGCCAAAGTCATGCGGATTCTTCCTCAGAGGAACACAAATATTTACAAAATGTTTCTTCTCCCCTCATGTTTTGCTACACTACAGAGAAAAAAAGTAAACCGCTTTCTTTGCAATTGTAACACTGCATTATACAAAGATCAAAGATATATAAATCTGATTAAGAGGATCTCACTATACAAACGAGCCCATTTGACGCAACCCATAAACACAGCCAGGTGTGGTTGTTGGAGGGTCAGACCAGGCAGCACTGCTGACAATCGTGATCAGGTGGTGGACAAATGTTTTTTGTCTTAGCTCCACCCAGACAGCACTTTCCTAATTAAAAGACCTTAGTTAGGGCACTTTTTTGACTGACTTGCAGGCCCCTTGGTTTTATTTTTTCCTGTAACTGAGTTGTCATAATATGTTTTTTATTTAAAGCTTTTGTGTTCATGTAGTTTTGACTAAATGTCCCTGTTGCTCTTGTGAATTGACTCTCAGGTCCTCATAATGCTGTCAGTGGATTTAACGATGATAAGAAAACCTCAGTTCACCTGGGTGGACCCTGGCTAAACCTAATGTCATCAACAGGTAAAGTATTTTAATGATTGTAAAATATTATTATAACCTTGATAAATTAACATTCTAAATGTCTTTGGCTCTGGCTCTGTTGGATACTAAGCATAGATACTACATCAACACTATTCCCAAAAACCTATAGGGTCATGGCAAAAGCTTATCTCAAAGCAACCCAGTTGCAGCCTAGAGTCCAGCAAGATAAGCATGGTGCCAACATTGTCACGGTTAAGGGCTTTGACACGGCTGGAATCACCCACATTGAATACATTGAGTACACTCATAGAGCTGCATAGTGTTTTGGATCTAAATATTCACCAAATAGTGTGTGCCGTGTGTGCAGTGGTGTTTGTACTCCTTACAAAAATGCATGTTGGTGTCCTGTCCTGAAGATCAAGATCATTTGCCTGTCAGACCAGAAGAGGGCGACATTGTTCAAATAGTGAACATGACGCCATGAAGCGTTCACCTGGAACAGACCTTTTTTTCTGTTGTGGGCTGCTATAGAATCACTGCTGATAGATAAGGTTCAGTGGATCTGTTATCTCAGGTCAGTTTGCAGGAACAGTTATTTCTGTGGTTTTTGAGGCGTTGGCTTGTAGTGGCTTAAGGACTGTATTTCTCCAGTTTTGTTCTAAACCATAAAAGCAACTACCAGAAAAGAAATTTAAAGTATACTAATATTTGACCTAATACAACTTGGTTTTAATAGCTTTGATTCTGAAAAAATACATTTGGATATAAAAAAAATTGAATCTTTCAAATAAAAGGTAATTGAGGCATTTACTCTTAGTATTTTAAGGGTATACTGTTTTAAGTTATTGAGCAATATAAACTTGGAAAGATGAGCTTTGATTTATTATGATTTGAGAATTCTGGTAAGAATACACATGGATATGATATTATAGGCTCAAATTATTGCACTGCACAGTCAGTAATTCACAATCAACAACACCAAATTTTGAATAAGTAAGATGTACATTTTATACAACTTTCGTGATATTAATCATATCAGGTGAAACGCGTTAATGACTTCGTTTCTAAATTTATTTAATTTATCCGTTGTCTTAATATAATATTCAGTTACTTGGTGGAACTTAATAAATGATAATATATGTTAAATACAACTACAATTTCAGTTATTTTTTTTTTAGGAAGTTAAGCTTTTTAATAAATTTGTAATTCCTCTTTATTTAAAGGTTTCATTAATATATAAACCATTTTTTGCTTATTTATTTTATTATGGCGGTATATATTTCGGCCATGCCTAATGTTTATTTCAATTATTTATGTGTATGTGTGCAGAGGAGTTAGTTTGCAAGAAATGCCCCCTTCCCCCCACCCCCGCAACGCGCAAGCGCTCGGGACCGTGTGGGAATGGTCGGTCCACGAACTGGGGGTTGGACCGCTCCGAGCGAAACAGCGCAAAAGAGTTTTAAATGTCCGCCATGTTGTCCATGGCGCACTGAACCACCGATAGGGAGCGGAGCGTCGGAAAAAAACAGTCCGAGAGAGAGCGACCAAGATCCGGGCCTTCCCCCGGCTCCGTTGGCGACGCCCTAAATACAAGCTACAACCATTCGAACGTTAGAATAGAGATTAACCGCACAGAAACATCCATGAAAGCTCCACTCGGTACCGTTGTGAATATTAGGAGATCGGATAGATTTATATTGCATCTCGAATTGTGAAAAATGAGTAAATTGTCGTTTCGGGCACGGGCGCTGGACGCTTCCAAGCCACTACCCGTCTTCCGTTGTGAGGATTTACCCGACCTACACGAATATGCATCCATTAACCGGGCAGTGCCGCAGATGCCTACGGGGATGGAGAAAGAAGAGGAATCGGTATGCTTTAACAGTTCCAAAATGTGAAAATATACGCTTTGGTTTATTTCTTATTTTTACATGATCAGAGGCGTCCCTCTTTTTTTCTGCGCAAGCTTTCACAAAATGGCCGCCAATTTTCTCAGAAGAAACACGACAGATTTCTGTTGCATATTGCATATATGTGAGACTTGGACGAAAGCTTGGGTGAAGCGGAGATACATTGTGTCATTATTGGATTAAATCGCTAGGTTTTGCCGGCTTATTTATGCGTGAGGTGGTTTTCTGAGTACAAAGGAGTCATGTGACTTCAGCAATTCCGACATTTTGTCTTGTCTGTCAGGATGGGGCCTTGTGTTGGCGTAATTGCAAAGGACCAGGGCAAGGGGGAGCTAGTGATTTCATATTATATGTGGCATCTGTACCACTACCAGACAGGAATGTCAATACTGCTGCCATGCATTTGGGAAATCTTAACCTTTGTCATCTTGAAACATACAGTATATATGTTTGTTTGTGTTGACATTGTTTTCATCTGATTTGCAGTAGGACATGTCACAGTTTAGGCACAGTTTGCTGTTACCACTTCATGGTCATGTCATGGATTTGTGTATGTGTGTAGTTATATAGTGAGGCTGTGGGTTTTGTTCCCACACTATATTTGTAATGCAGCTGTTGTTATTCGGGTATTGCAACAACTAAAACCATTGTTCGAACAGTAAATGCACTGGGGTAATCATCCTGTTTGTGTAGCTGTCAGACAGGAGTATTATTTAATCTCCCACAGTCTTGCAGCAACTGAACCGGCAGAGATTTCTCCTAATATATTTACTTATGTTGACTTTTCAGAGTAGGTCACATGGGGGATAAGGTGGTTATTCTTGATGGCTGTTGTGACTACAATAAACATCCCTCTGGTTTCACAGTGTTGACATTTGATTTACCAGATAAGCACATTAAAGCCCACCTAAAAATCAAAGTCTCTAATGCTTGCACATTTTGGTTTGGGGAAACTCTGCTTGCTGCTATTGCAGATAATTGGTTAGCGTATGCTGACAGTCTGTTGGAAAGAGAAACAAGATATTTTAGGTGAGATTTAAGGATGCACCAGCCACAGAGGCAGATGCATAGACGGTTTGCTTCTGTGTCTGTCTGGGTTGTGTAGCATCCCACATGGGCGGATTTAGTTATCTGTAGGCTGTAGTGGGGTTGTTTGTAAACTAGATGCAACCCAATGGAATTCTTTTTTTACTGTGTTCTTCTGTTCTGTTCTTGTCATTCATCAGCAGCGTGTCACAGCGAGGTCCTTATCCTGGGTCCCCTAAGCAATATATTACCCTCTCCAAGGATTCAACTTTTGTAGCTGACTCAGCAAGCTTGACTAATGTTTAAAATATAAGGGCAGGCAAATGGGGAATATCAGTACAGGCGTCTGAGGTGGATGATGCTATTATTCACTGAAAGTGTGTTGCAGCCGGTCTGTGTCCCTGCTCTTGTGGAGGCTCAGTGTCAGGGGTTCAGTATGTCAGATAGCACAGCAGGCTGGCAGACCAGCGGCACGTGGCGCTCAGGAGGAGATCAGGGCAGGAAGAGGGAGGAAGGGGGGGGTTGCTGTCACTTCAAAGTCTGTGCTCTGCTCAGCTGGAGTGCTTGGTTATGTAACAGTCATATTATCATAAGAGATAGGGCAAGGCCTGCTGCATGCCAGCCACTCAGTGTTTGGAGTCGTCTGTCATGAATTTTTACGTCAGAGTTCAGATGGAGATTTGCTTTGAATCAGTGACGGCAGATATTGTAGCTCACACTCTTTTAAAAGCCTTAAGGTGTGGTGCTGTTGCCTTATTGTACTGTAAATGCATGTATTTTAGTTAATTGGGCCTGATACTGCATTCATTGATCCACACAGGGAGTAGTGCCTGGCATTTCTGGAGACTTGCTTCACTTTTATTATGAACAGCCATCCTTTAAGTGTTAATGCATCAGCTTTGCAAGGTTTGCTTACCCACAACCACATTGACTACCCACTCGATTTTCAGTGGTCTACAGGGTGAATATGTGGTGTCTCTGCACTTCCTGACGCTCTTCTAATAGAGAGCTTTTAACAGTGAGCTGTTGAACTCAGACCACAGAGCGACTTTTCAGATTCAGGCCATGCTCGTTTCAAGCAATTAGTGAGCACAAGACTACGGCCTTGCTCTCTCTGTTGCTGCTGGACTCTGCCTTTCAAAAGTTGTATCTCTGTCCAGCATGTGGTTTTATAATTTATAGGCGGTGTGTATGTAGTGTGGCTTGACTGAAGAGCCATCATCGCAGGAATTCCCCCAGCACGTGCTGCTTGTTTGTTTTGGGTCAGACACTTTGTCTTGTGTTTACATTTGGGTGAAAGTGAGGTCAATATCTGCAGCCCGGGTGGGAACCCACCGGCATCTGTTGTGTTTGCCTCTTTGCCAGACATCGTTCTTGTACACACACACACACACACACACACTCTCTGATTCTGGCATACCACTAGTTTCTCACTGCGTGACCTTGCTGGGTGGGAATTTGGGGCATGTCACCTGTCCAAAGTCCCTACAGTCTACATGCTGTGAAATTGAAAGTTGCCTTTGTCAGCTGTTTCCCTCCTTTTTTCTTTAGCTGTTGAAAGTTCTGCATTGGTGTATATGTGGGCAGCGTGGGAAATTAACATCAGCCTTGTGGCAGGTTCTCCACAGCCAGTTTACCAGCTAGGCAAACCTCAGCTGGAACTCTCCAGTCAATGGCCGATGATTGGAAGACTACTGTATGAACATTGACTGTTTGTGATTAATTGGTTTCACGGCATTATTATGCAATAGTGGGCCCACGCTCAAGCTTGAAAAAACTTGCAGACACTGCCATGGTCTTATTTTACCAGCAGCCACATTCATTTGTGGAATGGAAAGTTTCTCAGTTCACGCTCTGTTACTTTACAAACTGCTTAGCAGAGTTGGAACAGCCAAAAACGCAGGCTGATGGCTGCTGTTAATTTCCCACCCCACTTACACTGGGTGTTAAAAATCATCCTCCCACACAGCACATAAACCTGCTTTGTACTGTAGCTATGTGTCCCTTGACAGCTCTAGCAGACCGTTCCCTGCAGCTGTCCATCATGTTAAGTGGCATTTACAGTGTCTGGGACAGTAGCTGTCAGAGGCGAGACTGGGGAAGGTGGAGGAGGCTCTGGCTGCCTCAGCAGACTTGACAGTGATCGATTTGGTCATTTTAGAACGCTATTTCTGGGCTCCTGTGTGTATGTGTGAGAAAGCGAGACCAAGAGGAAAAAGTTTGTGTGTGCAAGGGCACCAGCCAAATGCTCTGTATTCTGACTGTTCACCTCAATCTGAGTCTATTTATTCTCAAGCAAATAGCCATGGAGGGGAAAGTAAACAAACACAATGCTTGATTAGGTTTGGCAGCTGATGTGATTTTGCTCAAGGCCATTTGATTTTTTTATGAGTTTCTCCCTCGTGGTGGAGAAGCCAGAAGAGGTTGATGCGGAGGTTTAGGGGCTTGCCGGGGGAATGTTGGAATCAGATAGGAACTTGAAGGTTATGCAAGCGTACAAGCACAGAGTGGGTTAGAGCAAACACTACAGATAGGTTGAATGTGTAAGAGCTTCGAGTTCTGTCTGCAGACGCCTTAGGGAAGCTTTGAGAATAAATCTGAAAGGCTTGTCATCAGCACCTTCTTCTATAGGCAGTCGTTGCATCCTTAGAACAGATCACCAGAGCACATACTGCCATAAATGTAAAGTATAGTCACTTGCCTCGTGTATGACAGAATATTGCTAGTCTCAAAAGTCCAAATGGTTGTGATGAACATGGGGCTCTGGGACACAATAAATCAGATTTAATACAGAAGACTGAACCCGTTACAAACAACATGTTTGTTTTTTCCTGACTGTGAAATGAATTACCACCAGTTACTTTGAGTTTTGACACCAGTACCAGGGACAAGTAATAAAAAATGAAAGATAAAGTAAGACTTTTTGCACACTGTAGTTGCTCATTTGAAAATGCAGGAACATTGTGTGTGTGTGTGCATAACTACACTGTTGTCTAACGAGCATTACCCTAACCATTCAATCGAACTTGGTATATTAAAAATTAATCCAAATAATTTGTTGTGATTATTTGTCCACACTTTGCAGTCCTGGAAAAGCTGTTTTTCTGTCAGAATACAGTTCTGTTGTATGAAGTGATAACTTGACTAATTGACTAAATGACTAAAGACCATATGAATAGTGAAGCTCGTGCTGAATGCTGTGGAACAGTGCTTTGTGTCTTCAAGGTCTCAGTCAGTGTCGAGGACCATCTGTTTAGAAACCCTGTAGCTCTGAAAAGCCTGCCTGTTGGGGTCTTTTTAAAGAGACACAAATTGATTAGTGTTCTGCTGGGTTTGTCTTCAGTTTCACTTGGAGGTCTTTCTGAGAAGCGGCACGCTTGCTTGATTTAACCCAGTGAAAACAATTTGCCGCTCCTATGTTCCTGTTCTTTTCTCCTGGCCTTCATGTGATGCCAGGGGCAGCTTAGATTAAAACAAAATCCAGATGATATGAATCCCTAAAATGAAGAAATTACATTTTTAAAATGTGCTCATAAAAATGTTTAAAGTAGAAATACCATAGTGATTATAAGGGGGCTCCTCAGCTGCATATCAGGTACTACCAGAACTCTAAACAACTGTCTTATTCAGACAGTTTCATGTAAGTTATGGTAATGGTTACAGTCTTGTCGGGCGTTTCTGTTAGAGCAGTTTTCCAGTTACTTAAGTAACAAAGTGCAATAAATTTATAGGAGTCTTGTTGATATATAACCAACTTGAAGTTGTGTAGTGCATATAATAGTTACATAGCATATAATATTCACCCCATGGAAAATATATTTCCCTCTGAATTCTGCAAAGAAATAAACCTGTAGGAGGAGACTGGGGGAAAAAAACAACAGTGCTTTGCAGGGCCGTTGTTAGTTTCTGAATGGGGATGGGTCCAGTGTGTGACAATAGAAATTTGTCAACTGTCAGATTTTACCATACTGTTTATAAGAGTTTCTTGTTGTATTAGACGATTGATAGATGCCAAAAATCCAAGAAATCCATAACCGACAATTCCATCTGTATATCCATGTAGGATTTCTCACTTGAAATGAAAAGAAAACATACTCATACTCATAATATATTAATATCATGACACAAAATCACATATACCTTTAGGCTAACACAAATAATACCTCAACTTTTTTCATTCATAGCAGCAAACTGAGAAGCCTGCCAGACACACTGGGGCCAATCATGCATACTGTGGGGCAATGCTTGCATAAGAGATGAGGTCCAGACATAGCCAGTAGAGCTTGAAGTACAGTCAGTACGACAGGTCATATTACCCGTGAATAAGAAGCAGTTGCTTAATTGAGTTTACTGGAGGAGCAGCATTAGGTCTCAGCCAAGAGAATGTGGCAGTTTAGAATCAAATTCCTACTACTGTCTCTTTGACAGTGTCAACTGCACAGGCTCAAACTGAAAGGAAGTTGTTCAATACTTACGTAATGTAGTATATCCTCCTCAAGGCTGCCATGTGTGTTATACAACAGTGGCCATGTGATACGACTGACTGGTGATAGTTTTGGCAGCAGGTAAATTCAATTGCTTTTCATGCAAAAATGCATAACAGACCAGTTGCATTTCCAGTCTCACACTTCCTCATTCAAGTACGTACACACACACACACACACACACGCTTTCTCTCTGTCTGACTCACTCACTCATTCACTCACTCTGCCTACCTTCCTGAGACACAGACATCCCCCACCCCCACCCCCCACCCTTGTGTCTTTGACAGCCGCAGGGGAAACAATAAACACACACCATCTCTCCAGAGAACTGTTGAACGAGCCCAGCGGCACGCTGCCTTGTTGACAGACTGCCTGCCTGCCAGTGGCTCAGTGCCCAGCTCGGGGCCAAAGGCTCCACTACTACGACTGACTGGGACTGTTCAGACAAGCAGCCCACCAGCAAACCAGTTAGTCAGCCTTCCAGCCTGTCTGCCTTCCTTCCGGCACATTCCCTCCTCAACGGGTTTGGCAGCAGCAGGCTCTCATCACACTTGTGGCGGGTAGATAAGGCCAACAGACTGATCGCTGGAGACAAAAACAGTGTCAAGTTTCCCTCTGTATTTGTGCTTGAGAGTGATGGCATGTTCAGATTTGTCGCTGTCGAGCTCCCACATGCCATTCTAGGGCCAATCTGTAATTCCTTATTAAGATTTAAATACATTGAAAACATTGACTGGTACTCATTGTTTATCTGGATAATCGCCTGCAACTCACTTTGCAGGTGTACATTCGGCTGGTATCTACATGAGTCAGTGTGTTTCCCTCACAGAATGACAGTTTGCAAGATATCGTTTCGGTTGGACAATGTTCTGTTTTGCTCCAGCTGCTCCACAAATTGGTCTTAAGCTGGGAGTTGTTTAGTTTGTTTCAGCCCTTTGAAGTTTTACCTTTTGCTTTGCTTTTTAAAGGACCAAAGCTGCTCAATACTCAGTAAACCTCCTATTGTGGGCATTGTGGCAGCATAATTAAATCTATAAAGGTTGATTTTTTTTTTTTTTTTTTCCTACTTCTTTTACTGTGTTAAGTTGAAATAGAGTTAGAATACTAGTTCTAAATAATGACTGCAAGTGTTTCTGGCAGAGAAAAGAAAATGCCACCAAACATACATATTATGTGGCAAAAATACATTTTACAGTTGAAAAGTAAACTTGTTGCTGTTCTCTAGTGGACAAACTGTTTAACTGAATTCCTTTCCTAAAACCATGCCATATCACACTAGTTGCAAAGTCTTTTTGCCTTCAGATTTTGTTTTTAAATTTGTTTTGGTTTTTTTAAAAGGTTTTTCAGCTGTGTGGTACCAGGTTTCTTTACCCAGTATGTTCGCTTCATACCAGCTTGATGGTTTCAAGAAAAAAATGTCCTCTGCTGCGTTTAAGTGATTTTATTTCTATGGTAGTTTGTATATAATCTCTAGTGAGAGAAAATCCATCCTCGGTGGTGCAGGTGTCTCAACTCCATCTGTGTCTCTGTAGGAACACCATCTCCAGCGGGCCATCTCGGCACAGCAGGTATATGGCGAGAAGCGGGACAACATGGTCATCCCAGTCCCCGAGGCGGAGAGCAACATCACCTACTACGACTCCCTCTACCCTGGGGACTACAAGATGCCAAAGCAGCTAATTCACATACAGCGTAAGTGGGCTTCTCTATTGGCAAATATATGATGTAGAAAGCAGAGACAATGAGTTTGATGTAGCAGTTTAGGTTTCATTTGGCTTTTGTGTTTACCTCAATTATTTTTGATTACATTAAATGACACTTGGGGGCTGTTGATCAGAATTATAAGCTGCCATGAGTGTACATTAAGGATACTTTTTTTTTTTTTTTTTAATTTGTAAAGCATCACTTTAGACCTGTTTCATTTCTTTAGATTAACTTTTGGAATATAAAGAGTTTCCTCAGAGTAGTTTTCAATGGAAGAAAATGTGTCGTTTAAACCCACATGGCATTATAAGTGAAACATACTTCCTGGCTACAGAATGTTAGCTAAGTTGGTTGCAAGTTGCATAAAGTCTTATAAAATGTTGATCCCGTTCAATGACTCGCAAGCCAAGGTAGTGGCTCCGTTGTCGCTGACAGCTATTCATCCGTTTAATGCCATTGGGCATTTTTTTTATGAGCTTTTACCGAGTTGTCATCGGTTTGTCAAAGCAAATGAGTTTGAGAGATTGCCTGGTTCAGTAATAGCATCAAAGAAAATGAGTTTGTGAGATTGGTTAGTTTAGTAACCCTGTCGGTGTCACAAGTGGTAGCCACAATTGTTTCTCAAAGCAAAGCAATTTGTTGTAGCCTAAACTGAGACATTATCAGTTTGGAAGCTGAAATGACAAATGTGTTGTCCTGTCAAATTGCTGTTGAACAAATTTCAGGGTATCCTCGGAAGTCTGAACTGTGGGGGAAAAAAATAAAATAAAAATCAGTTCAGATCATTTCCAAGCCATGATAGTTTGTACAGAAATATCAAAAATTCTGCAAATACAGTATGTTGTGTATTATTCCATTTGTGTAAGGATGATTTTACACTGTCAATTTGTGCAAGTAAAAAAAAAAAAAAGTCTCATCAGCCATCTGCCTTGATGGCTACCCAAGATTTGCTATAATTAAATCTGAACAGAGGTTATCACTTAAAAGCTGTGCATTGTTTACTCTATAATTATAAGTGCAGTAGCTGTGAATGCTTGATGGCAGCTAGTTTAATTTGATCTTAGCAGATTTGGCAGTGTTCTTGCTGAGAGACACACCGCGGCTGAATCAAAACTCACAAATAGAAATCAAAGAGACTTCTGGCACAACTTCACCTGCTTCCACGGTGTAGAAAGAAAAAGGTCCAGAGGTCAAAACTCCAGCAACACTTAAACGCACTATACAGAAAAACTTTATTATTAGTCCGACGCATTTTGGGTCTAATAAAAAGTTCTTCTGTTTACTGCAAGTGTTGCTTGAGTTTTGACCTATTATGTTGGTGAGTCAGAAAAGGAAGTCTTATGTTTTGAATTAGTCTGTGGTTTGACACATGTGTCTCACCGGTCACTGAGGCTTGAGACAAAGTAGAAGCCTGAAAAAGTTGAGCTGTGTTGAGTGAATAGCTTTTATACTTTTCTGTCTCTTGAATCAGAAGTATTCTGACACTGGACCATTAGGAAAGGGCAGAGTCACATTTTATGCCTCAACTAAAATTACACTGATGTATCTTTGACCTGTTGGGATATGTACATGTTAATGCAGACTCCATTAAATTGTCTGGTAGTATTGGGTCAGTCTGAGAGGTACTGACTTGCAACACTCGGCAACAGCCAGATAATATATACTGTTTACCGTTGGTTCCTGTCAGGTCTCCAGTAGTGCTGATGGATAAATGTTATTTTCATCATCATCGCGATATGAATATATACCATATACACATTGCAAAAGACTGAGAGAAATGCGATGAATTAGAAAAAATAATTTTATTCACACACGCAGAGGGGTTTCAAGGCACAGCGCCTGAGCCAAATGAATGGGGGAAAAAACGACCGCATTTGGTGTCAGGCTGCAACCTCACACATAAACACAGAGGCGGCAGTGGAGACCAGTGAGCAGTGAACTTTTTACCTGAGCTGACAACAACTACAGTCGTAGCTCTGTGAGTGTCATTACGTTTGCGAATACAAAAGCCATTGGCCTCCTTCATCACACCGCATATTCACCAAGATTTAAACATGTAGAAAAGCTACATTTTCAATTTGTCCCATCTACCGCGGTTTGTTTTAGACGAGCGCAGCACGCTAACTTTAAGCCAATAGTGAACTGTTATGAACAAGCCAAAAGAAAAAGTCTTCTGTTTACTTTTGGAAACTTATAACTGCAGCTGGAGACATGAATGTTACCTACAGCAGAGGGAGGAGGATGGAGGAGATGACATTTGTTTTTTCATCACAAGTCATATCGTCATCACAATATTTAACAGTGTCAAAAATGTTCCTTGTATCGTTTAGGCCTAGTCTCCAGTCTGACCTCCTTCTTCTAGATGTCTGAATGGGCTAATTAGGTGTATTTAAACCTGATAATCATCCAGTGTATCCCTAAAGTTTGTGTCCAACAGACACTGGGTGGGCTGTACTCTTAAAACACTCATTTATTGAAGTTAACTGGGGGCAATTAGCCCTGTGTAGTTGTTAACTGTCCTTTTTTTATTTTAAAATCAACAAGTTGATTCTCTCTGAAACCAACATTATATAACATTGTCTTAATAAGGCAAAGGCAACAATGCTTTTAAATAATATCACACAGAATATCAACATGTTATGTTACACACATGGCTATTGCACACTGGTACTGGCAGATGTATTTAGTTTTATGAACCACACATAATAATAAAAGATAAACATATATAGCTTGGGTAAACGTGACTTAAATAGAATGGCTACGGGTCTGGTCCCTATTAAAGACTCAGTCCTGTCTGCCTTCTCAGCCATTACTGAGTGCTGCTGGGGTTTGAACTAATGTTACCACAAGAGGCTCATTTGCCAGTCTGGCTGTTTGTGGCATCAGTCTGGGAGTGCAGACTGTGGCTTTCTGTATAAGCAGAGGGATGGTACCTTTTCAGATGGTGTGAAAGGTTTGTGTTTCACATCTGTGTCGGCACAGGTTGCCTGCATATTTTACAAAGGATATCTCTCTGCTGTTGATCCAGCTTTAGAAATCCAAACCATTTCCAAAATCACCGATGTCATGTGGTGTCTATTCATCACAATTACCTCGTCTCATGCAGATGTTTGACTCCCCTCACAGTCGCCCATTTTTGTGTTTCCAACACTGTGTGTTTTGCTTTGGCCGACATGTCAGCTATGTATTCGTATTGCTGTAGCCTAACAGATGGATTGTGTAGATGAGTGTTGACCCAAATACAGAACAGATGCATGTATTATAATTACTCATCAGTTTATCTTCATTATTGTGGGAGTTAATTTTGATTGTTTTATCATCCAGCCCCACATAGTCATATTTGAGGATACAACTATTCTCTGCTTTTCACTACGCATACATAAGCTGCTGGGAAAGAGTCCGTGTTGTCTGCAAGTAAAAGCGTAGGTGGTTTTCTGTAGTCTGCAAGTTTTCAGGCCATCCTTTTACCGTTCTAAGGATATGTGTAGCAATATGTCTGAATTTCCTCCATTGTCCAGGTCGTGGTGTCTATAGAGTAAACAGACAGCTCAGGGAAACTGTGAATTAAAACATTGTCACCTATTCACAGCCGTCATGCTGCTTTGGTCAGAGCTGTTTTCTTTGGTTACGGTTGTGTGTTTCTGTTGATAGGCCCCACTCCGGGTTTTATTTTTCTCAGACAAATTTTTAAATCTGCATGTATCCAGTGGTAACCCTGTGGTCATATTAAAAAGGGATAAATACTGTTTGCAGTTTGAGCTTCACAGAAAACTATTTGAAAGGTATAATCAAAGCAATATCTCTGTTTCATTGTATGTAGTAGCAGCAGTGAGAATCTTAAAGAAATGTGGTTGTAAATGTTAATTTATACTTTATATCATAGTGTAGGAATTTCCTTTTCGTGTAGCTGGCTGCTTTTTGATCTTAGGTACATAGAGGTGCTGAAAATCAGGTCATTAACACTTGCTCATTAAATGTTGAATTCTGAATGACTGCTGTGTAGGTGGTAACCTTACTTCAGTGGTGAGCACGGTGTCGCAGAGGATGTACTATTAACATCTCTTTGTACATTGGATATGTGACACGTTTGCACACAGACTGAAAGTATATTAAAAGACTATATGATTCTTTCAACCATGGCACTTGAGCTAAAGAGTGACCTTGCCAGTCATATTGCTAAGCAACCATCTGTATATCTAACTTAAACCATTATTAACTGCCACCACAAAAAGTTTTTTTTTTTTTTTTTTTTTTTTAATATATCTAACTGGCTGGCAAAGCAGTGATGCTGGATTGTGAATTATGGGACCTGCTAGTTTTTATCTTTGTAAACTAGGGACATAATAATTCTGAAGCCCCTCTGGGCACATTTAAGTCACCAAACAAAAAATAAAAAGACTGAACTGTTGATTTGGAGATTTATTAAACCCCCACTGTAAACTAAAGCTTTCTGCTGTTTGATGGATAAAAGGGAGTTTCAGTGTGCTTTGCTGCATCTCAAACAATCAGTAAAAGTTTGGGCTCACAGAAAGTCTGTTATTTCAGAGCAATTGCTCAGCGGTGAGGTTAAGTGATCTTGCCCGGAAACTGGCTCAATAATGCTTTGTAATGCTGCATGCAGTGCCTCCAGTTACTAGCAGACCAATTAAGCTGAATTTTAACTTTCAGCCGTGAGTCTGCTGTGGAGTCAGAATAGAGAGGACCCGATTTCACTTGATCAATTTGATCAAATAAACTCCAAAATTTGAATATAATGTCCCAATTACTGCCCTCATTCCCGATCACTGCTGTTTGAATAGATGAGTCCAAACGTGTACATTCCTTGTGCATGCTAGTATCATGATTATTCATAATTAATTGATTTTCCTTCTGTTTGAACCCACTCATTCCACACCACTTTGGATAAATGTACAAGCTAACCTGTGGCCAGTTGCACTCAATGCTTATATGAGCATGGGGATTACAATAGAGGGAAACAGGCCGACCATGAATACCGCTATGCATTAAATAGGTGCAACAGAGAATAAAAGGACACACAGTGAAAATAGATAAGATGTCGAAGCCTCCTAAAAATCTTAAAAATTATAAATGGTTTCTGTATGGTTTCCATTGTACACAACTTAAACAAATCTGCAATGTTTTACCTGTCCACAGACTTATGACTGACGTCCGTTTTCACTCCTCTGCCTCCCTGCAGCTTTCAGCTTGGACACAGAGCAGCCCGACTACGACCTGGACTCGGACGATGAGGCATTCGTCATCAAGCTGAAAAAGAAGATGGAGATCAGCTTCCTGCAGTTCGAGGAGATGATTGACCGACTGGAGAAAGGCAGTGGGCAGCAGGTCGGCACTGTTTGTGTCTCCGTCTTCCCTCAAACACAGCCGGCTTTACAGAAAGCCCCATCAAATACCTTACAGACCACTGCACAATGAGATTTGGAAAAAAAACAGTGACACCTGCATTAAGTAGTCTGCAACACAAAATAGAAACCATTTATGGTATGACAGCATCAGCATGAATTCCCCACAGAGCCGATTTGTCACCCTCACTACTGTGCAAATACATGTTATTTATCACAATGTGCAACCTCCGTATCTCTTAGCTGGTGAGTCTTCCTGAGGCCAAACTGCTGCTGAAGGAGGACGATGAGCTCATTAAGGAGGTCTTCGACTACTGGAGTCGAAAGAGGAAAAACAGCAAGGCTAACTCGCTCATCCCCAACGTCAAGCAGGAGAAGCGGGACGGCTCCAGCACCAGTGACCCCTATGTGGCCTTCCGACGGCGCACAGAGAAGATGCAAACCAGGAAGGTCGGTTGACTTTCATTCATTCATTGTTGTACTGGCAGTTTGGATGTGGCTGTGATTGTTGTTAACTTCCAGATCCTTCTCTGTGTTGGCCTCAGTTATATGTCTGGGGCTTATTGCACTGTTACATTGTTGTTCTTTTTTATCATAGTTATTGTTTCTTTTATTAATTGACAATTGTCAGATAGAGTTTTGATCTTTTTGTTATGCTATGCTGCAGCATATATTATTATGCTGTGGTGCAGAGATTGGGTATTATTTGAAGAGATTTTTAGATGTTACCCATAATTCTCCTCATCTGTTCCTGATCAACTCCTCTAATTCTTGTCTTTGAGTTCAAAGCTAAAGCCACCTTTTATTTCAAGCTAATTAATGCTGACATTTGCCATAGATGACAATGTATTTTTGGATTCTCTCTGCTTTATGGTAACACACACAAGTTGAATGTTAGGTCTCACATTGTCTAGTTGGACACACTATCATTAGTTGATTCTATGGCAGTATGACTTCCACTGGGGACAAAATAAATTGTCCCACTTTGCTTCAGGAAATATTTTTGACATGTTAGACAGCTTCCTCAATGCATGAACAAACTTTAAGACGATTACATTTCACTGCATCACTGTCTTTTGTGAAGCTTGGTCTGAATAGCCAGATCCAGTTTGTCATATAAAACACTACATGTAACCGAAACTGGGATGTAGTTGGGATAGATTCTCAGTATCTGACTCTGTCAGGCAGACAACAGAAGAATGCTGTCAGGCACTGAAAGTACATTGAATGAACAGCATCTTAGTTCTCATAGAGTGTGTAGTGCTGGCGTATAGCTTTGGGACCATCAGTACAGGTTTTATTAATGCTGTGTTTGACCCGATGGAATGGATTAAATGGCAAGGTGTGAGATTTAGTCTGGTTTTAAATTGTTCTGTCTGCTCAACAAGCCGAGCTGCTGTGTGAAATGGTGATTTTTTTTAATTATTTTTATTTATTTATTTTTTTTCCCTTTTCATTGTTATGGTTAATATGGAAAAAGGCTTGAGTTCCTGATCAGAAATGTTTGGATACATACACCACAAAAACACATCAAGTCCATTGATGTATGAAGCTCTTTCACATTCACCCCAGTCCATTATTTTAATTTTGTGATTTATACCCTGTTGAACATGGAGCAGACACTGACTCCATGAAGCTGTAGTTTCCTCTCAACCATCATGTGAAGGATGAATATGCCACCAAGTGGTCATTAGAAGAATTTAGTCTAATGCAGTTTTTAATCATCTTGATAACATGTTTGCTTTTATCCAAGTTAAGTCATAAAATATTCAAAGTATTAATGAATTAATACCTGAGAAATGTCTCTCTGCACTGGATCAATATAACTCACTGTGTAATTATTGTTAATTTAAGTGGTTTATTTTCTTGACCCTTTTAGTTTTTGAAACTGCCACATAAATTAGCAACATATTTAAGTTTACATCTGCTTATTATGAGTTGGCTCTATTGCTTTTTCTCATGTGCTTTGCTTATACTTTTCCCACAGAATCGTAAGAATGACGAGGCGTCCTATGAGAAGATGCTGAAGCTACGCAGGGATCTCAGCCGAGCTGTCACCATCCTGGAAATGATCAAGAGGAGGGAGAAGAGCAAGAGAGAGCTGCTGCACCTCACACTGGAGATCTTTGAGAAGAGGTGAGCTTGCCTCTGGGGCCGCACACATCATGCATTAGTACAGAAATAAAACAAAAAGCAGTTTGACAGCAGGCTGTCAAACACTATAAAGGAAGAAGTCAGCCATTTGCTCAAAGTGTGAAACTGTGATAAAAGAACAGTTGAAGCTATTTTTCTTTCTATTTCTGTGGTACTTGATTTTTGGCACAGCTTCCAAAAGAAGTTTCATTGCTGTAGTTTGAGGGGAAAACGGAGAAATGTGTCAACTGAAATGGTATCATCAGAGTCTCTGCTGGCTAATCCTTTGTCCCTTTTCTTTTCCAGAAACGTCATGTCAGACTTTGGTGGTGAGGTGATGGCAGAGGTTCTGGCTGAACGGGCGCTGGTGAGGCCGCAGATCATTCCTCTGGTTCCCCTCACCAACCAGTACCGACACCAGGACCACATAGACCTCAAGGACTACAAGTCTAAGGTGAGCCCCACTTTTCGGTACACGCTTGACACAAGTCTAGATAATTTGGGGATGTTGGAAAAGGAAGTCCCTATGAACATCTGATCACACCTAGTGAGGAGGCTCCTTATCTGCAGGATGAAGTTAGATTTTCGGTTGCATTGTTGTATTTTAGTGTTGCCTCTTCTTTCCCCTGTAGCCCGAGAAAATGGAAGTTCCTCGGCAGAAGAGGAAGTACGAGAAGAAGCAGAAGGTGCTGCCTCTGTCGTCAGGCACCCCACACCATCCGGGTCCTGTTGTCTTCAATCCCAAGGACCTCAACCAGTACGACTTCCCCAGCTCGGATGATGAGCCCTTCTCCCAGGTACACACACACACACACACACACACACACACACACACACACACACACACACACACACACACACACACACTCTTAAACACAGGCACTCATTTATGCAAAGCCATGGACCATATGCAGACTGTATAGTGATAGTTAATCATCAACATAAGTAACATAATTTATTTGTATACATTAGTACATTACTTTGTGTTAGCGTTTTAATTACTTCAAGTAAACATGATTTTGAAATTATGTTTTTAACAAAGAGGCAACCGATATTATGTCCTGATAAGAATTGTTGATTCTCAATTTGGTGAACAGGTAAATTTGAACTATTGCTTTTGAACAATAGGAATGCCAGAAAACTAGTTAGCTGGTCACTGACAGATCAGTTTGTAGAGTTAACGAGAAACTTATAAAACTACCACTAAGTATAAACCTGAACTCTTAAGTAGACCCTGGAACAAGAATTCAATGGAACTGTGAAAAATAAGTTTTTGTCTTAAATTGATGAGATGGTGATGGAAATTAGTGTCATGCCAAGTTTTTACAGAAAAGAGCAACAATGCACAACAACATGTTAGTTGCAAATATTTAAAATTATAATCTTCTGTCTTTCTAACCGTTTTCTCTGTCCTACTGCAATTGAGCTTCCCGAGCCTTTCCCATACCTTTTTACTGTAGGAGTGACTTTAGAGAGAATGTGTTGAACCCCTATTACTGCACTCTGCCCTTCATCTTTATAAATCCACTCAGAATTGCTAAACCACATGACAATTGGTTGGCAGCTGATTTAAGCCATAACCTCTGGCTTTGGTGTTATTAATTGTGCTCTTCCACTGACCTCTGACATCGGTGTCCACAGCTGCACTCAGGCTCATCAGAAGCAGAGGAGGAGAACGATCCAGATGGGGCCTACGCCTTTCGCAGGAAGGCAGGCTGCCAGTACTATGCTGTAAGTGACATCATCTTTTAATCCTGCACTGAATGTATAACAAAGCTGATTAGAGGTTCATTTCCTGTAGCTAACTATGTAAATCATGATTGCAGTGGTGAGCTTATGGGAGGCATAATAGATTATCGTGAGTATGTTTAAATGCCAAATGGCTGAAGTGAAGTTTTGGCTGTTAAATTACTGTCCAGCTGTAGAAACATGTTTTTGTAGTTTTCAGAACGTAACATCTACAGTAGGAGGACAGCATTTAGGAGTTAGAAGATTTTTAAGTTTATGTGAGTATTTTAGAAATGTAGTACATACACAGCAGCACGAGACAACTTGTTTTTACCGGGCTCAAAAGCAACAAGTCACCTGCTGAAGATACCGGAGGGATTTTACTCTGACAGAAGGAAAGAAATGGGTGAGGTTCAGCATCATTTCTCTCTCCAGGCTCGCCAGGACCGTGTGGGTAGCTGGCCGTGGTGTGGTCCCTGGGAGGGCGGTTTGGCAGAAGCTCGATTTCGCTACAGTCTCACCACGCTCACCGTGCCGCGGCGCTGCCTGGGCATGGCTCGACGACGCGTGGGACGAGGCGGCAGGTCAATTAACTTCCTTTTTTCGTTTGTTTGTTTTTTGTTGTGATTTTGCAACAATGTATTAAAATATCAAACCATACTATTCACTGGCTAAATGTATACCTTGTCAGTGGCTTGTAGCACAAGAGTGTATGATTTTGAATCTCACAGGCACTTGTGGCTAACAACTTAACTGTAGACAACTTTACAATGCCGGCAAAGAAGCAAGGACTTCTTAATTTTCTCTTTTTCACTCTTAGGTATTTTTATCTGATTGATTAATTGGTAGAAATCTGAAAATAATTTAGAGTTGCAGTACTAGTATCAAGAACTATAAAAAAGGCTCTCATACATAAATATCAGAAAGAAGCTGTTGTGATAATGCCAGACAGATGAGTCTACGTATCTGAATTGACGTGTCTCAGTGTTGAATCAAAAGGTCTGACCCTCTCTTCTTCTCTCAGGGTGCTGCTGGACAGGGCATACACGGACTATGACAACGTTTTCCACAGACTGGATCCAGAAATGCCTCTTTCCCCCTCTCCCCCTCCTCCCACAGCTACTTCACGCTCGCCGGCCATCGACAAGTTTGCCAGTACCTCAGAAACAAATACCTCGGACAGAAGTTCCTCCTCCTTCAACTCCTCTCTTCCCTCTTCCTCTCCCTCTTCCACGGACCTCAGTCAGATACTGTTGAATATAAAGTCGTGCCGATGGAGGCACTTTAGACCACGGACACTACCACTACACGAGCTGGATAACGCCCAGCCGCTATTCAGGAGGTTGAGTCGAGGCCTGAAACGCCCAGTCTTGGCCTCCGCAGCCGGGGGACAGCCCTATGGCTCTCAACGCCCGGGGAGGGTTGTCCCTGCACCCTCACCCATTGCTGGTAAGAAGCTTGGCTTCCTTGTGGATTCTCTCAAGCTCTGTGGGTTTAACTATTTTGCACCAGGGGCAGCTTGAGGTTGCGAGTCACCATCTCTGCTTTGATAATGAGTGACTTATTTAATTATGAAAATATTTTATTGAAAACAGGACACACACACACCTCTAGCACCACTTTGATCCCTCAGCCTTAGTGGTATTATTCCCTGTCAATATTTGGGGTTTTATTTGTCCTGGTGTTGAGATATCCATTACTGATATTCTGCTCTCACCCCTCTACAATTGGGGTGAATAAAAATGTGTTTGTGAAGAGAAAAACTTGAGGATGCACACTCTTGTCAGATTGCTTCCTTTTTACCCTATTAGTATTTTTTGTGTGATCTATTGTGATCATTTCCCCTTTGTCTTTTGGGATTGTTTTTTGTTTGTAAAAAGTAGTCCTTTTTTTTTTTTCTTTTCTTTTCTTCTTTTGTTGCTTGGCATTCACACTGCGTCGCCTCCCACCCCACCCAGTCCACAAGGTGTCAATTAAAACAGGGTTTAATAAAAAAAAAAAAATTCATGAGATGCACAGGAGTTATCGGGGTGTGTGGACACAGAGGGGGGGATCGTTGAATACAAACTAAATGCCACAGGTCCCTGGTGATATCACTGTGAGGGCAGTCGGGGTGGGGGGTTGATGTCGCTACAAGCTGCTTACAAGAGTTGTGCATGTTTTCGTGTGAAAGGAAAAACAACTGCCTATTGATTTTGTCTTGAAAAACTGATCTGCTTGCATAAATAAACTAAAGGACACAGAAAGAGCAAAGATCTGCATCTGTGCAGATTAAATACAGTAGTAAAAGTGGGTTGTATGCAGTGCTGAATTAATAAGTGCAGTATTTTGATTAAATGAGACAGTGTCAGATTGCATGAAATAAGCATGTGGTGCCAGAGGACAAGGTGCGACTTTCAGTGATGAGTCCTGTTTCTTGTGTCGATCGCTGATAGACTCAAAGGGAATAAGTAAATCAATATCGCACCGAGGCGCAAGGCCAGGTAACACTAATCAATAGAAAGCCACTGAAGAAAGACTTCAGACCTTGTTATTCACAGGTTAAGTGGTTGGGGTGCAAATAAGGCCATGTAGCAAGAACTTTAAAAATAAGAAACCAAGTGACTGGGAGAAATCAGGTTGGATCAGATCATTTTAGTATGTGTTTACTGGAGTAACATGGTTACCGTGTTACATGATGTGTGTACATGGAGCTCAGTTACGAGATTTCTTTCCTTCAGTGCATGATATATTTAAACCAAGTATGGAATATTTTAAGTGTATGACAAAATCCAAATGAAGTAAAATGGTTACTAAATGACATTTAATCCCAGTTGTTAGCACTTATGGAAAGTTTGACCAAACTCTCACAAGAACAGACCCACTCATCTAGTCTCACTGTCAGACTACAGGCTTAATATTGTCGATTTACTTTTAATAGAAGTGGTAAACTGCAGGCTCTTGACTCTCACACCCACAACACCCAATATGTGGTCGAAACCTTGCAGAACTTGCAAGTTGTGATGATATTTTCCACTGTAAGAATGTATTTCTTAATGTATATCATTCAGTTATTCATCAGCACAGTCTGTAGTAACGACATCAGTATAACAATGGCAAGAGTCAGCTTTTTCCGGAGCGGCTGAGCTGAGGAAAATGGCTGAAGTCTGAAACCCGAGTTTTAGTTTGTCTATCAGGCCCAGTCTTTTTGCAGTCTTGGCTGTTGCCTTATCAAACAATGCAGTGCTGAGTGGGTGGGTTAACTGTCTGACTAACCAAACAGGCATACCACGAAGAACCTTAAGGGTTCACTGGAAGAGGGAGGCAGAAAACCATCACTTGGTTCACTTGGCTGCTTACTAAAGCGTGATTTCTGTCACCAAGAAGAAATTGAAAACAAATATTTCTGTACATATTTGTACCGTCCTGAAACCTGGTTTCGGGGTTTGTGTAAGAGACTAAAACTGGATTCGAACATGAGTTGTGAGATTTATGTTGGTGAAGATAATCTTTCCAGATTTTCATGTGGAGCTGGTGTAGTTTCAACTACTGGAGCTGCTAAACTGCAAGGAGCTACCAGCACTTAAGAGCTGCATCATATTTTGAAAGCACAGAAAGTGTGTGGCCTATCTGAATGGCTTAATATGCATCAGGCTCTCGTCCCAAACTGGGTTAAACACCAGTTGGAGTTGTTTTAGTTTCTAAATTTGAGAATCCCTCGCCAACAAAAGAATTCTCATGTCAGAGAAATGTGTTGAGTTTAGATCCAAGGCAGTGGCATTTACATGTAGAAGAGTATTTTTCAGAGATGGAGCTGTCTGCCTGTATCTTCCTCTTGGGGGAACTATGTGATTTGCACATTTCAAACATGTATATGATGGTACAAATCTGTTTCCAGATTTGTAACAAAACTTTTTTTTTTTTTTTGTCCCTCTCAGCTCTCACAGCCGAACAGTACCAGCAGCATCAGGAGCAGCTGGCCCTGATGCAGAAACAGCAGCTGGAGCAGATCCAGCTGCAACAGCAAGCCAACAGCACCACCACTGCCAACAGCACAGTGGTCAGTATTCTGCTTGTCAAGCCAGCGTCCGCCGGTTACGTCTGTTCATTTTCTCTTTTGCTCTTTTCTCCCTCGCACTTCACCGCTCACAAACCCTTTGCCTCTCTCCAAACAGGGCCTGGCGAACACGTTGGACCAGGCCAGCGCTCAGTTCGCCGCCTCGGCCCTCGTCACCGCCGACCAACTGCTGGCTCTTAAAACCAAGGAGGAGCTAGCCCTGGGAGGCGGAGTCAATGGCATCCTCTCCCCCTCAGGTATGGCAAACACCCATTGTTGGCGCTGGTAGGCTCAGTCAGTGGATTTCAGCTTTTACAAAGTGGTCTAATTAATGTTATTATTTTAGATAAAAAGAGTGGTCATTATTCTTGCCTGTTACATGAGCATCATCCATTTTAACTACTCACAACAATAGGCTCCATAAATGTTTATCATTTGGAGCAATTTTGGATTTTTATTGTTTTGTCCTGAATGTAACTTTTGAAAACTAATACAGTAGCATCCAGAGTTATAAAAACTAAAAGCACTTGCAATTTCAAGTGCACTTCACCCAAGTGTAGCGACACAGTGTCACTAAACAGACAAAGCAAACAATGGCGGTAAAGTAATTACTGTCTAAAACCCATAATGGAGTGCACCGAAAGAGCAGATAACGGCACAAAGCAGACAGAACAAAACCTGCAGCACTAACCCCCGAACAACTGATGCCATTTGAGGCAGCAGGTTCGGGAGATAACCGTGGAATTTCATTTAAGATTTTTCTGCAGATGAAAACACATGCAGCAAGGATCTGTCCTTCACAGATAAAAGTGCTGAGAACTAAAAGTCCAAAATGATTGTGGAAGATTTTTTTGTTCTAATACTGACTTTCTTTGAGATTATGGTGGTAAAGAATAAATCCAGCTGATAACAGACCTCATGCCTCACAGTGTAGATTTAATACCATACAACTATGAACGATCTCAGAGTTTTAAAGTTAAGGAAAGTGTGTGCACACATTCTCAGCAGCTTGTTTTGTTTGGTTTATGAAAGAATTATCATTCACACTTTGAAAATCAAGCTGAATATTAATTATATATTCTAATAGTAGTTATTATATCACAGTTCATATTCAGTGCTTCCAAGTTTCAATATAAGTAATTTCAGTGTTTTTCTTCAAAGAACAGATAATTAATGATAATTAAAACCTTCCAACCCTCACCCCTGTCACCAACCAACCACCCCCACCCTTCCCCC